>NW_007247417.1:0-50196 GCF_000164805.1 Carlito syrichta
GGGTTCGAGACCCACCTGGGCAGCAAGACCTCATCTCTGCAATAAATCAAAAAATCAGCCAAGAATGGTAGCACATGCCTGTAATTCTGGCTACTTTGGAAGGCTGAGGCAGAAGGATCGCCAGAGCCCAGCAGGTCAAGGCTGCGGTGGCTGGGAGCGGCCACTGCACTCCAGTGTGGGCGACAGAGTGAGACTCCAACTCAAAAAAAAAAAGAATTATGGCCTCCAGTTGCATCCATGTTGCTGCGAAGGACATGGTTACATTCTTCCTTATGGCTGCATAGTAGTCCATGGTGTATATATACCACATTTCCTATATCCATTCCACGATTAATGGGTACCTCAGTTGATTCCATGTTTTTTGCTATTGTGAATTATGCTGCAATAAACATGCAAATGCAGGTATCTTTTTGGTAGAATTGTGTATGTGCTTTTTGGGTATATACCAGTAGTGGACTTGCTGAGTCAAATGGTGCATCTATTTTTAGTTCTTTGAGAAATATGATTGTTCAAGTACTTTCTTTTTTTTTTGAGTTGGAGTCTCACTCCGTTGCCCAGACTGGAGTGCAGCGGCCGCTCCCGGCCACCGCAGCCTCGACCTGCTGGGCTCTAGCGATCCTTCCACCTCAGCCTTCCGAGTAGCCAGAACTACAGGTGCGCGCTACCACGCCCGGCTGATTTTTTGATTTATTGTAGAGATGAGGTCTCGCCAAGTTGCCCAGGTGGGTCTCGAACCTGCGGGCTCAGGCAATCCACTCACCTCAGCCTCCCAAAGGCGCGGGTCAAGTACTTTCAAAACCACCTACATAAAATTAATAGAGGGCCACAGGGTAAAAACTGTAGAAGAGACCTGAGCCCTGCAAAGGTGCAACTCTGGTTAGAAATGAACAAATCTGTTATTTCTAAGTTTGCTTTCACTTCAATAGTGAGCCATTGATTATCTTCATGTCCTGAAGCCTGAGGGGATTGGGAGAGAGCTGGTCTCAAGGCTGATAAACATATTTTCCCTTAAACAATGAATATAAGGTTGCACAGATCTCCTTGATGGCATCCTAAAATTTGATTGACTGAAGAGTATGAGCAGCTCTACTCTCCAGGGACCCCACCTCCTGTGTACCTCTATAATTACTCAGTGCCCAGGGGTCAGTAGTCCATGGTCAAGGAACTTGCTCTATGGATAGCCTCTCTATCCTAAAACCTGAGAAAGGTGTTTGAGATGTTTTTCAGACTTTGCACTCTGATGATCCCAAGTTCCCACCTGGACCTGGGACACATACTAAAGAGCTAGCTCGATGGGCCTTGTAGTCAACCCCTGAAACTGGCTCTGTGGCATGAAGACAGTTTCAATGATCCCCCATGATTTTGTCCCCAACCAATCAGAAGTGTCCATTCCCTAGTCCCCTGCCCAGCAAATTATTCCTTTAAAAACCCTAGCCTAAGACTTTCAGGGAGGCTGATTTTAGAAGCATCTCTTGTCCTCCTTGCTCAGCTGCTTCGCAATATTAAGCTATTCTGTCTGTAACAGTTGCATCAATCTCAGTCTCAGTTTTTTCCAGGTAGTGAACACAAGAACCCAGTCAGACTGTAAAACTTTTAATTCACAGCATTGTTTCCTTGCTTCTTTTTTCCTTCCCTCTTGTCATCCCCTCTTCCCTCTTTCCTTCCCTCACTCACTCCTTTATTCAATTTTCATTGTATAATCCAGAAGACTGTGAAAACAGAGACTGAGGGAACACAATCATGGACCCTCATTCCTCTCTCCATAAACATTTGGAGGCAATAAAGCTCCTGCACCTATGTGATACCACTGATCTGGATAGATGTTTGGCTAAGTATCATTAAAAATAAGACAGAACCAGAAAGAAACCATGTGTTTTATGTTAATGCTAGTTTAGTGACTCCAGTAGAAATACTTTAACCTTGGATGCTTACAGGACTATACTTGAAAGTTTTTTTTTTCTTTTGAGTTGGAGTCTCACTCTATGGCCCAGGCTGGAGTGCAGCGGCAATGCTCACAGCCACCCCAGCATCAGCCTGCTGGGCTCAGGTGATCCTTCTGCCTCAGCCTTCCAAGTAGCCGGAACTACAGGTGCATACTACCATGCCCAGCTAATTTTTTGATTTATTGTATAGATGAGGTCTCGCCAAGTTGCCTAAGCTGTTCTCAAACTCGTGGGCTCAGGCAATCCCCCTCACCTCCCTCCCAAAGCGTTGGGGGTCACAGCCTGGAGTCACCATGCCTGACCTCAAAGTATTTTTAAATGATAGTTAGATGTGAATATTAAATGACATCTCTCTCTTTTTAGGAGGTGGAGTGTTGGTCAGTGTCTCACTCTATTGCCCAGCTGGAGTGGAGTGGCATGCTCTTGGCTACTGCAGCCTTAACCTGCTGGGCTCAGGTGATCCTTCCACCTCAGCTTTCCAAGTAGCTGGGAGTATAGGCATGCACCACCATGCCTGGCTTATTTTTTGATTTATTGTAGAGATGAGGTCTCACCATGTTACCCAGGCTGGTCGCAAACCTCTGGGCTCAGGCAATCCTCTTGCCTCCACCTTCCAAAGTGATTATAGGGGCATTAGCCACTGCGCCAGTAAATGACATCTCTTTTGTCTGGTCTGATTGTCAACATGTTTAGATTCACTCTTGTATATGAAGATAAGGTTTAGCTTTGTTTTTCAGTTCAATTTGGGATTGCATTCTAGAGAACGGGTCAAATGTAACAGAAAAGTGGGCACCTGCCAGGAAGGAGGAAGGCATGAGCTATTTCAGGCCACTAATAAGAAGAAATGGTATTTACTGCAGAAATAAATTAGCAAATTACATTTACGGTGACATGGAAGAATTAATGTTCCTTTAAAATTATCTGACTTTTTAAATTATTTGCCACAGAGAAAACGATCCTCCTCCCCAGATTTTTACAGTGAAGAGTTTTAGTGAGTTGGAAGAACTTTATGATATTTACTTTTCTCTTTTATCAAACAGAATAGGAAACTACTCAGAAAAGTAATATCATCATTCTTTGATTTGTTGATCGTGTGCCATCTTACAGCTGTTTTTAAGGACTTGGAACAACATGAAGCCCTTTAATGGAGAGATACATATTTTTAACCAAGTTATTATTTTTTTCTTTGATCTTTTATCTTCCATGTGTTACTCACTGTAAAGACAAGTTAAACATCATAAGTTGAAACTCTTCATTTAGATTTAGTTCTCCATAAGAAATTCAACAAGAAGGAAAAGTCAACTCTAAATAAGACTTCCTTATGTATAGGTCATTCTACAGTGGGTGTATTTTCCATACAATAGATGTCACTTTTAGCTTCTGTTAACCCACATTATGCCAGGAAATTTCCTAATGATTCGTTTGTTTGTTTGTTTTCATTTCTGTAAATCTATTACTATGAAACTTGTTCCTTCCTGACTTCCTGCTATTTTTCTTGGCTATTGCATTATTGGTACTTACTGTGTCACAATAATCTGTCTTTATAAATTAATTTTGTCTTTTTCTTCTTAATTTTTTTCAATTCTCTTGATTTTTTTCAACTAATACTAACATTTTTTATTAGTAATTCCTTTCTGAAGAGGCATTCATGCTGCTGCAAAATTCAATTAAAATTATTTCCTTCCTTGATACATTAAGCCTGTAATTGTTGTTATAGTATTTCCTATTATTAAATCAATAAGGGAGAATGAAAACATTGTTACATTGATCTAAATGATTTCCTCTTTTTTCCTATTTTTTTTAGCAGCTAATTGGAAATTCTTTCCTAGTTTTTAGCAGCTAATAAAAATATTTATTTTATCATCTTTGGGATACCTCGGATATAAAAACATGTTCTTCTAGCTCCCCTATATAAAGTTATTCTATGGTTTTTTAATATATACACTTACATATTGCACATTTGTCATATGTGTCCCCTCTGTGTCCATTCATTCAGCCAGACATGTATTGAATGCCTGTCATGTACTGGACACTTTGTTATGTTTATTCATTATTATCTCTCTCAAATTGAAAATTTAAATTCCCTTTTAGCCCTGTTCACAAAAAGTACATTAAAACTCACTCTCACCCGGGCTCGGTGGCTCAGCCTGTAATCCCGCGCCTTGGAAGGCTGAGGTGAGTGGATTGCCTGAGCCCACAGGTTTGAGACCCACCTAGGCAACTTGGCGAGACCTCATCTCTACAATAAATCAAAAAAATTAGCCGGGTGTGGTAGCGCGCACCTGTAGTTCCAGCTACTTGGAAGGCTGAGGCAGAAGGTTCACCGGAGACCAGTAGGTCGAGGCTGTAGTAGCCAGGAGCGGCCACTGCACTCCAGTCTGGGCGACAGAGTGAGACTCCAACTCAAAAAAAAAACAAAACACCTCACTCTCTTACTTTGATTTGAACTTTATCTCTTGCATAGTTAATTGAGTAGTAGTGTGTTTATGGACCTAAGAGACCTGACTAATAGTTAGATGCTAATAGTTATAAACACTAATAGTTCTAATAATTCTAAAACTACCCAGTGAAATTATTTATTTATTTATTTTTTTGGTGCATGTATAAGATTTCATTGAGATCTGTTAATAAACTACAGAAAACATGACTACCTTTATTGAAAGTAATTTTGCTTGAGACAGCAAACTAAACACAAGTGAATGTATGCAGCAACTTAGTATCATTTAGTCATGCACCTCCTTGGTCAACTCATTAATTTCATATAGCAAACACAAAAAAGTTAGACACATGAAAAATTATTGGCAGTGGTGTTAAAATTATCTCATTCACTGAAAAATGAACTCTTTTCAAATGAAGTTTTGTGTTTACATCTTTATAGATTATTCTATGTGGAAAAAATCAGGAGAAATCAGAAATACACTAAAAAGGGAAATTTTGCTCAGATCATTTAATGAGTTGGAAGCCATTGCTATTAGTCAGCTCTGTTCAGCCAGGATTGACAGAGAAGAAGGAACTAGCACAGCTACTCAATGGACTGGCATCCTGGAGAAGCTGCTAGAGAGATATTTGGTTTTCGTCTCTGCTGTCCTCAGTGCACACATTTTGCCCAACCTATTGAACCCAGGTCTAGGAAGCAGTTTATGACTCATACGAGGGGGAACCCCAAAAAACCCAGAATTATTTTTTGGAGGGTGATGTAGTCCAGGCTTCCCCTGCTAACTAAGTATTCTAGGAACCCACTGAAGTCTGTGGACCACCTAGTGTTGTTGGGAGAGGCTGTGTCTGGCTTCAGTGAATTTTTTTTGGACATTCTTTCAACATGTTTGCCCATTTCATGATGGGTAACTTACCAGCATACCTGCCCACACCACGCTGAGGGTTCAGCAGCTTTTGAACAAAAATGTCATGATCCCTGTGCCCCACCCTCCCTATTCACCTGATCATGCCCCAAATAATTTTTTTTGTTGTTGTTTCCCTGGATGAAAAGAGTCCTCAAAGGGAAGCATTTTGGCCGGGCTCAGTGGCTCAGCCTGTAATCCCAGCACTTTGGAAGGCCAAGGCAAGCAGATTGCCTGCGCCTGCAGGTTTGAGACCAGCCTGAGCAACTTGGTGAGACCTCGTCTCTACAACAAATTAAAAAAATTAACCAGGTGTGGTAACGCTCACCTGTAGTTCCAGTTACCTGGAAGGCTGAGGCAGAAGGATTGTCTGAGCCCAGTAAGTTGATGCTGGGTGGCCGTGAGCATGCCATTGCACTCCAACCTGAGTGACAGAGTGAGACTCCAACAGACACACACACACACACACACACACACACACACACACACACACACACACACACACAACACACGGAAGCGTTTTGTTGATGTGGAAGAGACAAAACAAAAAATAGCAAAAGTATTAAAAGGCATCAAAATTGATGAGTCCAAAAACTGTTTTGAGCAGTGAAAAAAGCATCTTGAGAGGCATATTATGTCAAACAGTGAGTACTTTGAAGATGACTGAAGTCTAAACATGTAAGAACAAATACGTAGTTTTTATAAATAAATTCTGGGTTTTTGGGGGTACCCTCTTGTGTGTTTAAAAGCCTCATTTATTGGTACCCCTGAGAGGTTAGTGTGCACAGGAGCAACATTACTGCCCTTTAGTGACCAGAAGATGAACTGATCTGGTGAGATATGAGCTGAATGTCAAAGGAAGGTTGTCAATTAATAATGGATGCTGACCTAAAATGTCGAATGGACTTGGGAACCGAAGCCTTCATTTAGACCTCACACACAAGCTGGCGTTAGAGGAAAAAGGGCCTCGTGACCCAGCAGAGGAAGCCAACTAAGAAGGAGCTGGATGGAGGAGAAAGAGATGAAGAGCAAGGGGATAAGGACAGGTGTGAGAAGGAGGAGACGAGGAACATCAGATCTGTTGTCATATTACCCTTGATATCCTGAATGTCATCAAAATGTCTTCCTTTCAGTATTTTCTTTATCTTCAGGTTGAAAAGAAAAGGCACTGAGGACCAGATCAGGTGAGGAGGGAGAGTGTTCCAACACAGCTATTTGTACAGTGCTGCCAATGTAAGGGCACAGTGTTGAGTTCGCGAACTTAATTGTTAGCCCTCAACAAATAACGATGACAGCTCTGATGGCCATTCCAGAAAAAGAGTTCCAAAATTGCTTTGACAGGTGGACTAGGGACTAGTGTTGATGCATAGTTTCCCAAGGGGAGTACTTTGAAGGGGATTGGAGTGATATTCAGCAGTGAATTATGTAGCACTTTTTTCTAGAATGGTTCGTGAATCTAATTGTCAGACTTTGTATGCTCAGCTCATCACAGCTAACTTGGATTTGCCTTTGCCCTTCCTGAGGACTTGCTGTTTACCTTTTCTCCTGAGGAACTACCCTTTCCCTGCCTTAATTTCAGTGAACTCTTCTGTGAGTTCAGGACACCCTGACTAGAACAACTAGTTAGAACCCTGATCATTACTTATGACTATGTAAAAGGAAACTTGATTTCTGCCCCACATGGCAGCCTCTGCCAAAAAGCAGGGAATTCTAGTATTTTTACTTTATGGAGAGAGATTCTCACCTCTAACCATACACTTAGTTTTCTGTCCCTAAGGGACCAATGACTTCTTTAATTGGTTTGACGCCCGTGTTAATTGGACCACAGTTTTACTGCTGGGCAGACTAGGCGGTGTTTTCTGTGGGAAGACACAGATCATGTCTGGTGTTTAATCTTGTTTTTAGCTGATGTTGTCGTTGTTATTTGTTGAGGTCTGACAATTAAGTTCTAGAACTTGCCACTGTGCACTTAACGTTGGCAGCACTGTACAAGTAACTGTGTTGGAACACTCTCCCTACTCACCTGATCTGGTCCCCAATGACTTTTTTATTTACCCAAAGATAAAGTAAATACTGAAAGGAAGATATTTTGATGATCTTCAGAATATCAAGGATAATATGATGATAGCTCTTATGGCTATTCCAGAAAAAGAGTTCCAAAATTGCTTTGATGGGTGGACTAGCCACTGGTGTCGGTGCATAGCTTCCCAAGGGGAGTCCTTTGAAGGTGATCACAGCGATATTCACCAATGAGGTAGGTAGCACTTTTTCTAGAATGGGTTTGCGAACTTAATTTGTTTAACTTGTGTTTTGGAGGTACATGTGCTACTTTGATACCAGTAGACAACGTACTATTATCAAATCAGGGTAATTGGGGTGTCCATTACCCCAAACGTTTCTCTTTGTGTGGGGAAGTTCTTCTCTTCTAGCTATTTGAAATGTACAATAAGTTATTGTTAACGATCACTTCTTGGCTGTGTTATAAAATACAAAAACTTATTTTCTCTATCTAACTTTTTGTTTTTCCTGAGTCAGGGTCTCACTTTATCACCCAGGCTGGAGTGCAGTGGCACCATCACAGCTAACTGTAGCCTCGACCTCCTGGGCTCAGGCAATCCTTCTGCCACTGTCTCCTAAGAAGCTAGGACTATAGGCATGTGCCACCATGCCTGGATATATTTTTTTTTAATAGAGACAAGATCTCATTATGTTGCCTAGGCTGGTCTCAAACTTTTGGGCTAAAGTGATCCTCCTGCTTCAGCTTCCCATAGTGCTGGGATTGCAGGTGTGAGCCACCGCACCTGGCCATAACTGTATTTTTATACCTCTCAATCAACTTCTCTTCATCCCTCTCTCCTCTCGCAAACTTCTGGTAATGGTCATTCTACTTTCTTCCTCCACAGATCCACTTTTTTATTTCTCACATATGAGTGAGAGCATGTGATGTTTGCCTTTCTGTGCCTGGCTTATTTCACTTAACAAAATGATCTGCAATTCCATCCATGTTGCTGCAAATAATAGACTTTTATTCTTTTTTTTAATGGCTGAACAATATTCCATTGTGTACATATATTACATTTTCTTTATCCATTCATTTGTTGATACACACTTAGTTAGATCGATTCCATATTTTGGCTATTGTGCTGCAATAAACATGGGAGTGCAGGTATCTCTTTGATACACTGATTTCTTTCTTTTTGGATATATACCCAGTAGTGGGATTGGCGGATCCTATAATATTTCTATTTTTAGTTTTTTAAGGAACCTCAATACTGTTTTTCATAATGGCTATACTAATTTAAGTTTCCACCAATAGCGTCTGCCCATCCCCCTTTCTCTGCATCCTCACCCACATTTGTTATTTTGTGTCTTTTTTGACAATAGCCAATATAACTGGAATGATACATCTTATTGTGGTTTTAATTTGCAATTCTCTGATGATTAGTGATGTCAAGCATTTTAAACCGTATACCTGTTGGCCATTTAGCCATTTGTATGTCTTCATTTGAGAAATATCGATTCAGGTCTTTTGCTCATTTGTAAACCAGATTATTTTTTGTGTTTTGTTTGTATTGAGTTGTTTGAGTTCCTTCTATATTCTGGTTATTAATCCCTTGTTGGCTGGATAGTTTGCAAATACAGAGGGTGCCAAAAAATGTATACATTTTAAGAAAGGAAAAAACTGTATTAAAATTCTAATACTCCATATATACTAATAACAAATGATGAATACAGTCTTCTTTTTCATTTGATTTCTTCAATCACAGGAGCTCAGAGTGGTTCCCATCAGTTTCCAGACCCTTCTGATTGGAGCAAACGTCTCTTAAAATGCGTATACATTTTGTTGGCACCCCTGGTAGTTTTTGTTCTCTCTCTTCTACTTTATTAATCTATGCTCCAGCATGGTAAGAGAGCCAGAGCCTTGTTTCCCTTTGGGGAAAGTTGCCCCAGCCATCTCCTCTGTCTTTTCCTTAATCAGATGGCAGCCTGACTTAGCCTACTGGCACACAAATCAGCAAGAGACAAGGTAGCTTTGCATCAGGCAAAGGAACCAATGTGTCCTTCCTTGTTGTCTGTCTCCCTCCTTGAACCCGGTGTTGAAGAAGGCTTTTGCACTGATCTCTTCCTTTACAGCATGGTAACATCCCACACTCTGATACAAATAGTGAAGCAGATAGCAGATTAGTGTGGTGGAAACAGGAGACACTACTTAGGACTCCTGGTCTAAGCTGTGTTCTCTAATCTAGCTACGAGTTGTATTGGAGAGTATCGACTATTTGCCAAGATTTGTCAAGTTATAATTTATGTCCTATTTGCACTTGTGTGTTTACTATCTGGGTGGGAAATACTGGAGAAAGGGTGAGATGAATTGCACCTGGGTCTCACAGCTTTCATTTCATTATTTCAAACAGAGTTTATATTTAAATTGTATTTAAGAATAATTTTAGTTATTTATATGTTGGATCTTTTGTTTTAATAAAATGAAAAACTTTCACTAGTTTTTATTGAGCCCTTTTTATAGAGTGAGGTCTATTTTATTAGTTTAATATCTATTAGAGGGAACACACACACACACACACACACACACACACACACACACACACACAAAAGTCATAATTAGTTCCAAAATCTTGGGATATGGGGAATGTCTAAACAAAGTTCTAGTTCAGTTCAGTCTCCCTCACCGAACACTTACAGAATATCTACTCGGAGCCAGGCAGAGTGCCACGGATTTGTCATCAGACCCAGGTCCAGGGGCTCACCCTCAAGGCCAAACTCAAGAGATGAGAGTTGGTAGAAGGAAAAACAGATTGATTCAAGAAGCTGGTTCCCGGAGGAGAGGGCAAACTAATGTCTCAAGTACCATCCCAAATTCTGAGAAGTCAGAAAGGGTTTTGAAAGGGAAAATTGGTATGGGAAATATGTGGGTGTGGGGTAGGGTGTGGGGTCTATGTGTCCTTGTTCAGATGGCTACCTCCAGTAAATTTCAAAGCAGTTTATTTCATTGGTTTGTTTATGATTCATGTATTTATTCACCAAACACTGATTTGGCATCCTTCGCATACCGTGAGCCCATGCTGCTCATACCTGGCGTGTGTCTTGGGCGCTTCTCTGGTACAGCGTTGCATTGTATTAGGATCTTCAAAGTGAAACCTGCTTATAGGTTCATGCTTGAATCCACCCACACATTCAGATGGCAATTTGCCTCTTGATTTTGCAGCCAGTGTTTTCCAGTGAGTGAGAGAAGTTGATATAAGGGACAAGAACAAACCAAAAGATGCTGATTGTCTCCATTTCTGCTGTGGAGGCCACCCAGGCACATTTTCCTGAGGCAGTGGTACTCTGTGGACTGTCTCTCATGTTATCCACAGAATCTAGAAGCCCTGCAGCATTGCAAAGATAAGCTAATGGGCGCACCTTAGGCAATACCGGCTGCCAAACTGCCCAATCTCCCTTTGTTGTTGGAAGGTGGCTTGGGAATAGCAGGTGTTAGGGACAGGCTTTCTGCCACTTGTCTAACCAGTTGCAGGTGCACTAAGTGCATGAGATAACACATGAAATAGCTAAACCAGATTAACAGTTATCCAGTTAACTGTGAGAAGGACAGAGATAAATGAGCCGGTGGAAGGGCTTTATAATGCCAGTGCTGTGATGTATTTGTTGCTATTCTGAGCCCTTTATGATATGGCTTCAATGGAATGGTTACATCACATTTAAAAGGTATTGAAATCTCATGCTTTCTTATGGAAGGCTGGGTAGTATAAGACAATACTTCTTTGACT
Organism: Carlito syrichta; assembly: GCF_000164805.1. Classification (NCBI taxonomy): domain Eukaryota; kingdom Metazoa; phylum Chordata; class Mammalia; order Primates; family Tarsiidae; genus Carlito; species Carlito syrichta. The sequence goes on from NW_007247417.1 coordinate 11,065, forward strand.
TGAATATGCCTACAAATCCCCTAGGGAATCTTTTTGAAATGCAGATTCTGAGTCAGCAGGTCTGGGACAGAGCCTTAGAGTCTGTATTTTTTAAAAGAAAGCTCCCAGAAGATGTTGATACTTTTGGTTCATGGACACGTTGAGTGGTGTGGATGGAATGTTTCACAAATTTGTGGAAATTAATGAAATATTCTGCTTAAAAACATACATAAATTATATAACTGTTGTGTTAACCTCAGGACTCATATCATCAAATCAAGCTTATTTTTTGTTTTTCCTGCCCATTTAAAATTTATTTAGTAATCACAGGTGCCCCGATGAAAACTTCTTGAGATGTTGCAGATAGCAAGCTCAGCCGATGCTTGTATACTGAAATAAACAAGCACAAGATATAGTGGAAAGTGATTTATTCTCAAAGTCAGCAGATGGGGAGATGGCCAGGCTCATGACTCAAAAAAGCCATTTCAAAGTTTTAGACTGAGGATTGAGGATTTTAAAGGGAAAGAATGGAATGAGGGTTATCTGGGAATGGACAGGGAGCTGGTTTTGCTTTGATGGTCATCTAGAATTGTTGTCCACTGGAAGGGTTGGCTGATGGCATCTTGATTGTGGCCAAGTGGTAGATTAATTGCCTTTAGGTGACCTCGAAACAATGGAGTCTCCATACTCTGTTATTCCAAGGTCAGCCTCTGGAGTTTCTCAAGCAAGTACACAATTGGATTAGAAAGGAAAAGGAAACTGCCAAGTGTAGGCTAAGAGAGAAAAAAGGCTTAAGACAGGTTCTCAAAAGCTGAAATGGACATTCTTGGTTACAGAGACTTTTTCTGTTCATGTTTATGGAATAGACCCTCCTGCTGTCAAGATCATGAACACAGGGCTCAGTTCAGTACCCAAGACATTAGCCAAGCTCTGACCCTGACTTGACAGGCAAACCTCCCTTGGCCCAGCCTGGAACTCCCCTGCGAGTCTGCCCTAGCAAGGGCTCTCCTTTGTCTTCCTCTGTTTTGCTCACCTTGGGCTTTCTGGTTTAAAGCTGACCCGTTCCCTTGTGGGGGGTTCTTGGGAGTCTTTGCGGTCCCTCCTCCTGTGGTTCCCTTGGGCCCTCCCAAGTCCCTGCAGGGGCCACTTGTTCCTCCGGCTTTCGACCCTAGGAATTCAGCCTCACCCCAGGTTTTTGCTGTTGACCTCAAGGACCCCACTGGACCAGACTCACACGGACTCTCTCTCCTGCTGCCCACCTCTGGTCCACAGGCAACACTCTAGTGTCTGCTGCCCTGACACACTCTAGGAGCACAGATGACTCTGTCCCCAGCACAGCTCTTCAACCATCCCTGGCCCTGTAGATTTCCTGGACAGAAGCGGGAGGCAGGCCCAGGGTTCCCAAAGGGCAGAGTTGCACACTCAGGACCCCCAGGGAGATCCCGGGGAGTCCCTCTCAAGAGTGTGGATGGTCAAAACTATTAACAAGGTAGCTGTTCTTGCCAGCCTGCTGTCTTCACAAACGTTCCTCCTCCTGCCCTCACTCAATCCCTTTGCATCCTCCAAGTGGATCAGAGGGTTCAGAAGTTATGAGGCGATTTGCAGAAATTTTCTTTGAAATTCTTTATGTGACCATTTTGTGTCTCATTTTTAAGTGTCACTCAACATTCTGTTAGAATAATCATAACAATGGCCCAAGTTAGCAAGCACAATACTGTGAGATTGGCATGACACATTTCCCCACTTTACAGGTGAAGAAACTGAAGCTCAGAAGATTAAATAAACAATGTCTGGCACAATGGTTCACACTTATAACCCCAGCACTTTGGGAGGCTGAGGTGGGAGAATTGCTTGAGCCCAAGAGTTCAAGACCAGCCTGAGGAACATAGTGAGAACCCATCTCTACAAAAACAAAAACAAAAAACTAGCCAGGTGTGATGGCATGTGCCTGTAGTCCCAGCTACTTAGGAGGCTGAGGTGGAAGAATCGTCTGAGCCCAGGAAGTCAAGGCTGCAATGAGCGTGATTGTGCCACTGTACTCCTGCCTGCTTCGGTAATAGAATGAGAACCCGACTCAAAATTAAAAAAAAAAAAAAAAGCTGATATGACCTAAGAAAGCTTAAGTCAAGAGTCTTACTATGCTGCCCAGGCAGGAGTGCCGTGGCATGCTCACGGGCACCACAGCATCAATCTGCTGGGCTCAGGTGAGCCTTCTGTCTCAGCCTTCCAAGTAGCCAGAACTACAGTTGTGTGCTAACATGCCCAACTAATTTTTTGATAAATTGTAGAGACAAGGTCTTGACAGGTTGCCCAGGTTGGTTTCGAACCCCTGAGCTCAGGCAAGCCTCTCGCAGCCTACCAAAGTGCTGGGATTACAGGCTTAAGCCACCAGTTTGTACTCTTGACCACTATGCTGTGCCTCTAGTTGAAAACTTCCAAATATGTGAATGTGATGGAATGCTATATGCAAAAAGAATATTGGAAATCAGATGGCATGTCATACCTGCAGTGGGAACTCTGGATAACACTTCGGTTCTAAGTCTTAACTATTATCATCTTAGGAGATGTATTCTTGAGCTGCATTTCCTAGAGTGTGTTTCTGTGGAACATGGGACCCATGGATCCTTGTATCATTCAACACATAGTTTCTGCAGGCCAGGTAGGGAATTCAGTTCCTCTCGGGGGTCTACAGTCTATTAGCATGTTATAGATTCTAAAGGATCCTGTCAAAGAGAAAAGTGTGTTTAACCCCAAATTATTTGATTTTGATTTTTTGCTTAACTTTTTAAGTAACACTAGTAACATTCTTTGGATGTTCCTTAGGATGGACTTTTGGGAGTCAATCAATGAATTTGTTAGTTGATTCAGACACGATCAATGAAGGTGCACGTACGAAGTATGTTTTTTCTCTTCCTTTGGCTGTGAAGAAGACTTAGTGTACAATCACCTGTTGTGGTGATTTTGCAGATTTTTCATGTTAAACCTAACTTGGAAATATACCTTCTTATAAATCACGCTGAAAATAACAAAGCAATAATGTGTTAACATCTCCATGGGTAAGAGGTGAGGATCGCCCTGCCTTGCAAGCCCACTGGAACCACCTGGGAAGCTTTTAAACATCCATGTCCAGGATACACTCAGGCCATTTAATCAGAATCAATGGGGGTGGAATCCAAGTATCCCCATCCAGAGCTCTGTTTTGAGCCTCTGTGGTCCATGTCATAAATAACCTAGATAATGAGGCAAATTCAAATGACCTCTCAGAAAAGAAGACTTACCACCAACAAATTTGGTCTGGCTGAAATAAAATGGTTAAAATGCTTAAGATTTTACTTTCTTTTTCAAAAACCAGGCTGGGCTTGGTGGCTTAGCCTGTAATCCCAGCACTTTGGGAGGCCAAGGCGAGTGAATTACCTGAGCCCGTGGGTTCGAGACCAGCCCGGGCAACTTGGCAAGAACTCATCTTTACAATAAATCAAAAAATTTAGCCGGGTGTGGTAGCGTGTGCCTGTAGTTCCAACTACTTGGAAGGTTGAGGTGCAGGGATCGCTGGAGCCCAGCAGGTCGACGCTGGGGGTGACCGTGAGTGTATCACTACACTCCAGTCTGGGCAACAGAGTGAGACTCCACCTCAGAAATATATAAACAAACAAACAAATAAGTAAATAAAAATAAAAATTAAAAACCAAGTGCATAGTACTTAAAGTTTCCACATTATGGCAGTGATCTAGAACATTCCTTATTGGGGCTTTCTGTCAACCTCTTCTCATTTGGCTCCAATTTGTCAATTTCATATTTCCAAACTGCACTCCACTGAAAGTAACGAAATGAGAGGGCTATGGTTATGCTAATGGCCGTAACGTTCGGCTCATCTGAAAGAGAATGGCAATATATATATTTGTAAATTCTGTATTACTCAACTCATTGACCCGAAATGTGTTAATAGTATAATGCTAGGACTTTGAATGTCTAAGAGGTCTGTGGATGGCACCTTAGATAAAAAGCAACTCAGCGTGCATGACATCGGAATGAATGACTGAAATGAATTGGTTTAAGTTATCCGTAATGTCCTGTTGTTAGCAGGACATTTTATTCAAACTCTTTGAATATTATTCCTGGAACTTAAGCAAATCAAATATGTATTTTTGTTCACCTCAGCTCCCATAATTCTTTGTCATTTTGTTAGAATAATGAGTATAATCCCGTTGCCAAACACAAGCAAAGCGAAATTATGGGGCTATAAAAACAAGGTGTCAGGATCATGTGATTTAACAAGAACACGCCAGAAGTGAGTTCCTGCATGAAGGCTTCTTCCTTTTCATTTTAGTCACACACCCTTCTCCACTTTCTCCCTTGATCTTTGTCTTTCTTCAATTCTTTCTCTTGTCGTTAACTGTGCTTCTTGGTTGGGAATTTCTATTGATGGGGTTGGAGGTGGGGAGTGGGGGGGTGGAGAACAACCCGAGAGAGTCTTTGTGTAGTGAGGAACCTCCAAGATATCTTTGTAGCATCTCCAGGAAAGAGAAATCTGCTAGTTGTTTTCTCCCTGAGAAGGCAATAGAAGTTGAGAGAATGAGAAGGAAGAGATGATAATTTAAAAGAATTAACTGCTGGGCTCGGTGGCTCAGCCTGTAATCCCAGTGCTTTGAGAGGTTGAGGTGAGTGGATTGCCTGAGCCTGCGGGTTCGAGACCCACCTGGGCAACCTGGAGAGACATCATCTCTACAATAAATCAAAAATTAGCTGGGCGTGGTAGCGCGTGTCTGTAGTTCCATCTACTTGGAAAGCTGAGGTGGAAGGATCGCCGGAGCCCAGCAGGTCAAGGCTGTGGTGGCTGGGAGCGTACCACTGCACTCCAGTCTGGGTGACACAGTGGACTCCAACTCACACACACACAAAAAAGAATTACTTATGGTCAGGCATGGCAGTTCACAACTGTGATCCCAGCACTGTGGGAGGCTGAGGCAAGAGGATTATTTAAGCCCAGGAGTTTGAGACCAGCCTGGGCAACATAGCAAGACCTCATCTCCAAAAAAAAAAGAAAAATTACCTGGGAGTGAGAATGTGCATCTGTAGTCCCAGCTACTTTGGAGGCTGAAGTGGAAGGATTGACTGAATTCATGAGATTGAGGCTGTGATGTGCTGTGATTGTGCCACTGTACTCTAGCCTGTACTCTATCACCCCGACTCAAAAAAAAAAAAAAAAAAAGACTTGTTGGAATAGTTGAATGAGGGTGAGGATTCAGGAGTCTCGTTGGAGAGAAAATGGATTTGTGTGGAAGACTACTTACTCTTCTATAGAGAGAAGCTGAAGGATTACCAACAAAGGTTGCTAACATTTAATTTTTATACTTCCTGCAAAATACAGAAATGAAGGAATAACATAATTCTGGGCACACCCATTGAGTGAAAATGTCACTTGCAAATTTCAGAAATGTTAACTGTCTTCTAGGAACGACTATCTCAATGTCACCTACCTAAAAAGAATACATTTTAATTGGACTTCCGTTGGCAAGTTCTTCACTACCTCCTTTGTCTTTGTGAAGATCTGTTCCCACTGTCAAGGTCCCGGAGTGCAGCATTTAAAACAGAGAAAAGGTAAGCAAACACAATTACCTGGGTCCAAGTCCTGAGACACAGGCAACTGCATTGACACGGTTCTTCAGAGCTGCCATATACTCGCCAAAAGAGTATCACTGAGCCAGTTTAGTTTTTTTTTTTGAGTTAGAATCTCACTCCGTCGCCCAGATTGGAGTGCAGTGGCCGCTCCCGGCCACCGCGGCCTCGGCCTGCTGGGCTCTGGCGATCCTTCTGCCTCAGCCTTCCAAGTAGCTGTAACTACAGGTGTGCGCTACCACGCCCGGCTCATTTTTTGATTTATTATAGAGATGAGATCTCGCCAAGTTGCCCAGGCAGGCCGGTTTAGTTTTTAAAAAACCAAACCAAACCCCCAAGACCCCAAGAAATGTGGAACAGGGAAAGCACTAGAAAGGGAATTTGAAGATGCTAGAGTGCATTCTGATTTTTCTGTAAATAACTAAGAAGTACCTGGGGTCTCATCAGCTTTCTGGGTAGAATGCCCAGGTCTGAGATCCAACATTGTATGAGTTAGCCTGGCACTAGAGCATATTTGCTTAAACCAATAGTGACATCTGGTGGCTGGATATAACAATGACGAATTTAGCCTCCTTCCAGCTTTCTCAAAGATTGGGAAGTCTCTCTCTCTCTTTTTTTTTTAAATGGCTGCCTTTTCCGTATGTTAACGTACCAAGGGCCTGGTGGAAATCTTACTATCTAGGTTGGGGGCTCTCTAATTTATTGTTTATATCATGAGCTTTTTACATTTTTTTTAATGTAGCAGGTGAATGAGCAACATGTTTATCCAGTAAATGACACGTTGATAACCCTTTGCTTTTCAATGTAATATTATGAACAAAGTTCCAAGTTCCTTTGCCTCTGCACTATTCCCCTGAAGCAGATCGCACTGCCAAGCAACTGCTTGGGTTAGTGCAGGGTTAAGTTTACAAATCAATTAAGTAATGTGTTTTTCTCTCACATAATCAACTCTTGGGTCAACCTCTGTGCTAGACAGCAGGAATTCAGAAATGAAACCACTGACGCCTCTGGCTTAAAACCCATGAAACTGACAACACATTGCTTGGGGTTTGGACTCCCCTCTTGTAAATAGCCAGAAGCAAGGTAAATCTCAGTTTTCAGTTTGTTTGCCATCATTTTCTGGTTTCTCTTTCATGGTGGGGAGGTTCTCATCCCCGCCTTCTGAATCCCAACTCTCCTCTCAGACAACTCTTAGTTTCTATACATGACTGAGTATTTAAGCAAGCCCACTTTTTAATTTTTTTGAGTTTAAAGTCTCACTCTGCTACCCAGACTGTGGTGCAATGGCACAATCATGGTCATTGTAGCCTCGACTTGCTGGGCTCAGGCCATCCTTCTGCCTCAGCCTTCTAAGTAGCTGGAACTACGGGTGTGTGCCACCACGCCCAGATAATTATTTGATTTATGGTAGAGATGAGGTCTCACCAGTTGCCCAGGGTGGTCTCGAACTCCTGGGCTCAGGAAATCCTCTCAACTCTGCCTCCCAAAGTGCTGGGATTACAGGCATGAGCCACCACACCTGGCTAGCAAGCCCATTTTTATGGGATGCCTACTATTTCTTTCCCTTTTCTGTTTTTAAGAAACAAGGTCTTGCTCTGTCACCCAGGCTGGAGAGCAGTGGTCCCATCATTACCCACTGCAGCCTTGAACTCCTGTGTTCAAGTGATCCTCTCAACTCAACCTCCCAAATAGCTAGCACAACAGGTGCATCACTATGTGTTTGGCTAGTTAAATAATTTTTTTGTAGAGAAAATATCTTGCTATGTTGCCCAGACTGGTCTCGAACTCCTGGCCTCAAGCCATTCTCCTGCCTTGGCCTCCCAAAGCTCTGGGATTACAGGCTTAAGCCACCATGCCTGGCCTTTTCATATTTAATAATCTAATTTGTGATGTGTAGAATCTTAATATTCCCTTGGATATGGAGTGACCAACACCTCCAGTTTAATTCTTCTCCAAACTAGTTAACTCAGAATTCCCCCATTCCCAGGCTCAGTCTCCACCATAGTACTCAATTTTATCTTGTCTCGACGCTATTTATTTATTTTAATTTTAATTTTTTTTTTTTTTTGAGTTGGAGTTTCACTCCCTCTCCCAGACTGGAGTGCAGTGGCCGCTCCCAGCCACCGCAGCCTCGACCTGCTGGGCTCCAGTGATCCTTCCAAGGCCTCAGCCTTCCAAGTAGCTGGAACTACAGGCGCGCGCTACCACACCCAGCTAATTTTTTATTTATTGTAGAGATGAGGTCTCGCCAAGTTGCCCAGGCGGGTCTCGAACCCGCGGACTCAGGCAATCCACTCACCTCAGCCTCCCAAAGGCGCGGGATTACAGGCTGAGCCACAGAGCCGGCTTTCTCAACGCTATTTAAAATGATCACAGTGACCCATTTGTCTGTTGCTGGTTCTTTCCTTGCTATGTAAGAAGAGAAGCCCAAGTTTCAGTGAGTTTAAACGATTTTCTCCTCCTTCCTTCACTATCTGTGGCTTCTGGGATAATTGTGGAAAGGAATTCAACAACAGAGAAGGCGGGGAGAGCCCCCCCAACTCCCACATCCTCGCCCACTGTGACTTTTGAAATGGGGATTGGAATCACGGGCGGAGATGTGTTCACTTTGGTTTTCCTAGGAAGATAGACAGGTGCTTCAAGCAGAAATCTAAATTATTTATCTATGACTGTAGGAAAATATTTACCCTGGAAACTCTAACCATTTTATGCTTGAATCATTTATATCCCTTATTATTTAGAGCTGCTGTTGGCCTTGCTCTCATTTACTCATTTGTATGTTGAGACAACGAGCCTTAATTCAGTGGGTATTGTAAGGATAAACCAGACTAGGACATATTCTTAGGTGTTTAGAGTCAAAGTACGTTTGGTAGAGTGACAGTTGTATTTTAAAAATATTGCTAGCCAGGCTCGGTGGCTTAGCCTGTAATCCCGCGCCTTTGGGAGGCTGAGGTGAATGGATTGCCTGAGCCCGCGGGTTCGAGACCTGCCTGGGCAGCGAGACCTCATCTCTACAGTAAATCAAAAAATTTGCTGGGCGTGGTAGCGCATGCCTGTAATTCCGGCTACTTGGAAGGCTGAGGCGGAAGGATCGCCGGAGCCCAGCAGGTCAAGGCTGCGGTGGCCGGGAGCAGCCACTGCACTCCAGTCTGGGTGACAGAGTGAGATTCCAACTCAAAAAATAATAATAATAAAAATAAAAATAAATAAAAAATATTGCTTCTGGCTGGACTCGGTGGCTCAGTTTATAATCCCAGCATTTTGGAAGGCTGGCGAGAGGATTACTTGAGCCCACGGGTTCAAGACCAGCCCTGGAAACTTGGCGAGACCTCATCTCTATGATAAATAGATAATAAAAAAGAAGTCGGATGTCGTAGCGCACGCCTGTGGTTCCGGCTACTTGGAAGGTTGAGGCAGAAGGATCGCCGCAGCCCAGCAGGTTGACTCTGGGTTGGCCGTGAGTGTGCCATTGCACTCCAGCCTGGACAACAGAGTTAGACTCCAACTCAGAAAAAAAATATTGCTTCCGTATTCATGCATACAGTCTAAAGGAAGATGATTTTGGGACACATGATGGTGACGCAGACCTGTTGTCACTTCCCCAATTTTAGGGTATGCGTGTGCCAGCCAGCACCTAGCAGTGCGCATCACCCCACAGGTGTTCAATATATAATTGCTAATTGATTGACTGAGTAAACTTGATGATGCCGTCTTTTTGTTTAAGGTCCTCGGAGAGCCTCTTGTTACATATGCACGAGTCCTCACTTTGACCCTGACCTTCAAGCCCTGCAGACCTTTCTGATTCCTTTCATGCAGTGGTGTCTTCAGGGGGCTTTTAAAACTCTAGCCCATCCAAGGACTTTTGCATATGCTTTTTCCTCTGCTTGGGATACTCTTGTCTCTGTCCCTCCTCAGGTCTCCATTAATATGTCACATTCTCAAAGAGGTCTTTTCATCTAAGTAGGTTCCCCTCTATTCTCCATCCTGGCAAATTTTTTGTTGCTTTATTTCTCCCAATTTTTAATTATTTAATGTTTAACATATTTCTAACACTTCCTCTTTGCCTTTGCTCCCCAGGCAGTTAGCCCAAGGCCCAAGATCTGCCCATGGTTGATACCACAGGGCAAGATGTGGGGAGTGGGGTGAGTGGTCATGAAGGGGGGTTGCTGTGCGCCTCTTTCAAATGCCTGGAGAGGATATTGGGGTAGAACAATTTTTTTTTCTTCACTATAAATCCCAGAAGTGTTTCTCTGATAGGGTTAAAATTTCTTCTTGGTCTGTGGGTCACATAATTCTGGTTTCATATTTTATAGATAATTTCTCTGCTACTATTAGATTCATTTTGAAGAAGAAAAAGCACTATCATTACGTTAATGCCTTCTTTCATCCATCTATCAATCGATCATCTATCTATCTATCTATCTATCTAGAATCAGAATCTTACTCTGTCACTTAGGCTAAAGTACAGTGGCATGATCACAGCTCACTCTAGCTTCCAACTCCTGGGTTCAAGCAGTTCTCCCTCCTCAGCTTCCCAAGTAACTGGGACTACAGGCACAGGCCACCATGCCCAGCTCAGTGTTTTAGTTTTTGTAGAGATGAGGTCTCCCCATGTTGCCCTAGCTAGTCTCGAACTCCTGCTCAAGTGATCCTCCCACCTCGGTTACCCAAAGTACTATGATTACTGGTATGAGCCACCATGCCCAGCAAATGTTTTCCTTAATTAATTGTTTTTTGTTTTGTTTTTTTGAATTGGAGTCTCAGTCTGTCACCCAGGCTGGAGGGCAGTGGTATGCCTCTTGGCCACTGCAGCCTCAACCTGCTGGGCTCTGGCGATCCTTCCACCTCAGACTTCCAAGCAGCCAGAACTACAGGTGTGCGCTACTATGACCAGCTAAGTTTTGATTTATTGTAGAGACAAAGTCTCGCCAAGTTGCTACAGGTGTGCGCTACCATGACCAGCTAAGTTTTGATTTATTGTAGAGACAAAGTCTCGCCAAGTTACCCGGATTGGTCTCGAATTGGGGGGCTCAGACAACCCACTCACCTTGGCCTCTCAAAGTGCTGGGATTACAGACTGAGCCACCGAGCCCAGGCATTAACTGTTTATTGAGCACCTACTAAGTGCCAGGCACTGTGATAGGTATGGGGAATCGAATAATTGGTAAAATGGTGTCCTTGGTAAAATGCTCTCAAAGAGATTATATCTCATCTTAGTCAGCTAGGTTGTATAACAAAATATCACAAACTGGGGCCTGAAAATACCATAGGGTGGGTGACCAGAAACTTATTTCTCACAGTTCTGGAGGCTGGAATCTTTAGATCAGTGTGCCAACATGATCAGGTCCTGGTGAGGGCTCTCTTCCTGGCTTGCAGATGGCTGCCTTCTTGCTGTGCCTTCACATGACTGAGAGAGTGAGCGAGCCAGCCCTGGTGTCTCTTATCAGGGCTCTAATCCCATCATGAAGATGCTAACCTCATGTCCTCATCTAACCCTAATTACCTCCCAAAGGTCCCACCTCCAAATACCATCCCATTGAGGGTCAGGGTTTCAATGCATAAACTTGGGAGGGGACACAAACATTCCCTTGACTAGGAAGGAAAAAGAGGGAATGACCACGCAGTTAGGATGTGAGTGAGATCTTAGTATGTTGTGAACTCCATTAGATGGACCCAACTGTGATGGGTGGCTGTGAACATTTTCCTGGAGAAGGACTTTCTAAGTCGGTACCTGAAGTAAAACAAGGACATGTGTGCAGGCCGAGATGAGCCAGGCTGGTTGAGAAAATGCCAGAAGGACATTATTTTTCTGACTGCTCCTCCCTGTGTTTTGTCATAACAAGAGTGAATAGAATGTGAAACTCTATAGTAGAGGATGCTTCCAAATTTTCTGTCAGGTTGGCATCTGAGAAACAGGGCTGGATGTGGCTTTCAAAGTCTAGATCTCCCATTGCAAGCAGGACTCTCCATGTAATAAATACAGATTTAATTTTTAGTCATACCAGACAAACAAAAGACCCAGAAAAAATTCTAGGTGTTCTGCAGGAAAATTGCCCATGCTCTGGGCAGCACAAGGTCACTTCGTCACTGAGAGAAGAGTCCTGGAAAGGAGGCTCTGAGAAGACCTGAGGGCCCACCTTACTCCAGAGGCTTTTGGGACTAGAGCCCTCGTGGGTCACTACTGGAAACCCAAACCCCCAAGGCCTTCAGCATCCTTCTTGTCCTCCTACAGCTTGGCACATCTCTTGATTTGACTCAATCTCCTCTGATTCTTGATTTTCCAAACCCTTCCACGGTGTCCTCTGGGATTTAGGTCATCACCAGCAAAATTTCCTCTTTCCACAAAATGTTTCTCTGAATGGTTTCTGCATCTCCTTACTCTAATGAAGGCATGTCTGACCCGCAGCCTGTGGGCCACATGTGGCCCAGGACAGCTGGTTTTGCGGCCCCACAACATCTTTTAACATCATGTGTTTTTTAGTGTTTGTTTTCTTTGTGACACCGTGTACCATTCCATTTTTGAAGCTCACCATCATGTCTTATTCGTGATATCACTTTTTGGCAGCACATACATTTATGAGCAACTGTTTTCAGTGACGAAGCCCATGAAGAGCAAAATTTGAGCAAACATTTCTGCTGAGCACCTTGAGAACTCACTCAGAATTGCAAACATTCCCATTGAACCAGGATAGATTAGTTTTATAAAATCAAGGTCAAATTTTCCACTAGTTTTATATTGTTCTCATTTTTCTAATCTTATAATAAAAATCTAAAAAAGAAGTCTTATTATGTATATACACTAACTATGTTATATAATTTATGTGCAGCCCAAGAAAATCCCTCTTTGCTCGATGAGGTCCAGGGAAGCCAAAGGGTTAGACACCCCTGTTCTAACAGAAAGCTGGCTGTCCCCGGGGGCTTCTCAGTGCAGTCTGCTTTTACTCCCATGTCCACTTCTGAGGGCAACTTAGATGTCCTTCCCAAACCAGTGGATGGTCTCAGCCCATCTGCTGTCCCTTGTCCTTCAGAAGCCCAATTCCTTTGAAGTGCATGGCTTGCATGTCCTCAGTGACGTCTGGTCTCTCTCCCAATTTTATTGAGGTTTTAGCACCAGGGTCATTTTCCTTCTGTCTGTTACTGTTCCTGTCACTGTTCTCAGTGACGTCAATAGCAAAACATAAGCCACACGTCTAATACTTTGACTTTGCTCCCTTGATCTCCCTTTCAATAATCTTGTCTTTGGTTCCCTTTAGTCGTATCCCAGACCTTGTCTTCACCACGAACCCTACTGCCTTGAAACAGGGTGAACTGACCCTTGCCTCCTAACTTTCCAGCTCACTGACTCTGGCGCCCGACTCCCATCATTGAAGCTTTTGATGGGAACCTCATTTCACTGACTTCCCCACTCTTTGGTGTTACCTCTCTCCCCTCATCCCCTCACCTCCTCATCATGGCTTAGATCTCGTTCCACACACTCGTCACCTTTTAGCCTTGTCTCTTTCCATTAGATTTTCTCTGTTAAATCTTACCCTGGTTAAGCCCAATTCTTTCATTACTCGAACCTGCACCAAAGGAGTTGAAAAATGGTTCTGGAAAAATACCCACATGTGCTGATTGGTCCTATGTTAGATTTAGGACCACAGATCCCAAGTGAGCTTTCTGCTGTTAGGAGATGAAGTTCAAGTTCACCTCCTGGCATATTCTGTTTCTCACTCTCCAGATGCTGCGCCATACACGTCTTTCTTTTTTCAATCTTCAGCTCTAGGGACATCCTTCCTCTGTGCTCTAAGCTGATGATATGACTTCTTTTTTTTTTTTTTTTGAGTTGGAGTCTCACTCTGTCGCCCAGACTGGAGTGCAGTGGCCGCTCCCAGCCACCGCAGCCTCGACCTGCTGGGCTCCGACGATCCTTCTGCCTCAGCCTTCCGAGTAGCTGGAATTACAGGCACGTGCTACCACGCCCGGCTAATTTTTTGATTTATTGTAGAGATGAGGTCTCGCCAAGTTGCCCAGGCGGGTCTCGAACCCGCAGGCTCAGGCAATCTACTCACCTCAGCCTCCCAAAGGTGCAGGATTACACGCTGAGCCACCGAACCCGGCTTGATATGACTTCTTGACTCATTTGGAAAATATGAGTAATCATTCTGCCACCAAATCGACCAGCCTTCCTGTCCTGCCCTTAAATGTGCTATTATGTCTCTGATTACCTAACATACCTTATGTTTCTCTTGAGGGTCATTTTTCTGCTTGTATATGGCAACCATTGCCTCTACTTCCTTGAGGACTCTGCTCTTCTTTCTCTTTCTCATCATTTTTCCTTCTCGTTGAACCATTCCGGTCAGCATACAGACATGTTGAATTATCTGCTATTAAAAAAAGCTGGGAACAGTGACTCAACACCTGTCACCTCGACACTTTGGGGGGCAGAGATGAGAGGATTGCTTGAGCCCAGGGGTTTGAGATCAGCCTGGGCAACTTGATAAGACTTCATCTCTAGAATAAATTAAAAAAATTAGCTGGGCATGGTGGCGTGCACCTGTGGTCCCAGCTATTTGGAAGGCTGAGGTGGAAGGATCGCTTGAGCCCAGCAGGTTGGGACTACGGTAGCCGTAATCATGACATAGCACTACAGCCTGGGTGGCAGTGAGACTCTGACTCAAAAAAGAAACAAAAAAGGATTGTTCTTGATTCTTTATCCCTCTGTGACTTTGCCCATTTCTCTTCTTTTTTTCCTATTGTAAATGAAAAATAAGATCCTAAGTGTCATCCCCTCCACCAACTAAATGGATCCCCTCTTAGAGAAGGGCACCCTGGAGAAATCTTAAAAACTGAGTTCCTGACCACGACAGCAGACATTCCTTCTTATGTCCCTCCCTTTTGGGGTTTAGACACAACAACTGACCAGCATTAAGTTTACAATAGAGACAACAAGGCTGACAGAACAGATTCTTTGTGGCAATAAGATACCCAACTACAAATAGGACATGCCAGGCAAGGGTTAAGTCACACACCCCTATACTTAAAGAATAAACTATGTTCTAAATGCCCCATGGTTTCTTTTTTTCTCTGGCAGCTAAGCAAGTAGTGGCCTGGAGATAAGCAAAATACTACAATTACAACTCATCCAGCTCCCGCACACTGACCAACCGACTTGCGACCACCTTATTCCACCAGTCATAGCTACAGCTTTGATTGGACAAGAGATTGATGCCAGCAACTTCTCCTGATGAGACGACCACTGAACGTGAACTGGCTCTGGCTGGTTTACAGAGATTACACACTTTTGTGACTTTGTGTCCTGAAAAGAACTTTTGACATATAGGGCCTAATTATAATGCATTTAATTATAAATATATTTTTAATACAAAGTGAACATGGGTCATATGCTATATGCATGCTTGCTTAATATGTGTACAGCAGGACCACCTTCATGAATATCCATAGCTCCTCCGGTAACCTGCTGAATATATGTTTGGCTAACCTGTTGAACTTAAATTCCTGTCTTGTTCAACTTAAATTCCTGTCTTACCTCTCCTTCCCTGGAAGGGTATGTTTCTGGTCTTTGCAGAAGGCTACACTTCCCAGTCTGAGGGATGGTCACCTTGCAGGCTGTAACCCTTTATAAGAAAAAAGTCTTCTTCCTAAATTTATATATCTTGTGATTTTATTTACTTATTTATTTTGAAGATGTGGGGTACAATTCAGGATTAGGTATACAAGTGGTCATCATACAGGTAAAGTTTGGGCCTCCCTTTGGTCCCCACTTTGCTTGATTTGAGATAGGGTACCCTTATTAATGTTATGTAGCCCCTCCCACACCCTCCCCTGCAGTATCTCACTACTGCCAATCCCTTTCTTTTAGTATTATGGTAAGTGTTCAGGGTCTGCTTATGAGTGAGAACATGTGGTACTCTGTTCTTTGTTTCTGTGGTAGATCACTGGGTATGATAGACTAAGTTCATCCAAGTTACTGTGAAATCCATATGTTTGTCCTTCTTTATGGCTGCATAATATTCCATTGTGTATATGTACCACTTTTTAAATCCAGTCTAGTTTTGATAGGCAGCACAGTTGGTTCCATATTTTTGCTATTGTGAATAGTGCTACAATAAACATGTATGTACAGGTATATTTTTTGTAGAATGATTTGAGTTTCTCTGGGTATATTCCTAGAAGGAGGATTGCTGGGTCATAGGGAATGTCAATTTCTAGTTCTTTTAGACATTGCCATATGTTTTCCAAAGAAGTTGCACTAATTTGCATTCCCACTAGCAGTGTAGAAGCATTCCCCTTTCTCCATGTCCTTGCCAGCATCTGTTGTTGTTTGTTTTATTAATGATGGTCATTCTTACTGGGGTTAGGTGCCATCTCAATGTGGTTTTAATTTGCATTTCTCTGATGATTAGTGAGCCTGAGCACTTTTTCATGTATCTGTTGGCTGCCCATATATCTTCTTTTGAGAAGTGTTTATTCCTGTCTTTTACCCACTTTTTAATGGGGCTGTTTGTTTTTTTCCTTTTGACATGTTTGAGTTACTTGTACATCCTGGATATGAGGCCTTTGTCAGATATACACATGGTAAATATTTTTTCCCATTCTGTGGGCTGTCTCTCTACTCTCTTGATGGTTTATTTGGCTTTGCAGAAGCTTTTCGGTTTGATTATCTTACGATTTTTAAGTTAACGAAGTCAAATTCTTTGAAAGATTTTTCATGTGCTTGCTGCGTCCACTTCTGTACCATCAAATAAGCTTGAATTCCATCCCAATCAGGTTTTGTCTCTACACTCCACCTGGGCTATCAGTTACCTTTAATCTCACCAAATCCCGTTTGACAAGTGTTTGCAGCCTACATGACCTCTCAGCTGCACTTGACACAATAGTGTTCTGCCTTATTCCTGAGATACATTTTCCCTTGACTTTGGTATCCTATACTTTCCTTCTCTTTGCCAGTACTTTCTCAACTTCCTTAGCTTGCTTCTTTTCCTATCCCAGACCCTTAAAGGGGTCAGGAATGGGTCATATGGGTAGGGTGACCCATGGCTTAGTCCCTCAGGCTTCCACCCCTTCTCTCCCTCAGGCATCTCACTCACCCAGTGATCTACCACTGAAACAGAGTACCACCTGTTCTCCCTCAGGCATCCCACTCAGATCTATGCTTCCCACTGGGCCTTTCAACTGAACTCTGGATTCAAACAACCAATTGTCCACTCTGTCTCTCCATTTGGATGTTTCATGGGTCCCTCAACCTTAATATGACCTCACTCTCATTCCCACTCTTCCTCCCATTCTTCCATACATCTTTCCCATGTCTTCTCCCTTTCAGTTTATGAAAATATCATTCGCCCAGTTGCCGGGAAAAAATATAGGAGGCATCCTTGACTCTTCTATTTTCCTTACCTAGCTTGTTCAACCCATCAGCAATCCTCTTGGCTTTACCTCATCAATATGTCCTGAGCACAACCATTCTTCCTTGTCCGCTGTCATCCTTAGGACCAACAACCATCATCTCGTGCCTGGACTATTTTTGTCTTCCTGCATTTTGCCCCCCACATTGGAGACAGAGTGAATTTTTAAGATAAATAAATTAGTCTGTCCTGGTTCTGCTACATACAAGCATTATGATCATCTGTTATCAAGTCTCTCTGGGCCTCAATTTCCTTATCTGTAGAACAGGGAGAATTATGTCACCTACCCCACAGGCTTGCTGTGGGGAAGTTAAATGAATTCATATTTGTAAGGCACTTAAGGCAGTTCAAGTACATGTTCAACACTATTGCTGACCTAAAAGGCAGAAGCTGTGGCACATTTTATATAAGTAGAGAATTTATTTGGGCCAAGCTTGAGGACTGCAACCTGGGAGCTTAGATTTAGGTTGCCCTGAATATGTACTCCAATTAATGGATTTTTAAAGGAAAAGAAGAGGCAGTTCCTAAATTGTTTGCCAGGAAATAACACAAGCTATCGGTTGGCTGCACATTGTTCTTTGTATCACAAATTCCAGGAACATGAAGATAACAGGTGAGGCAGCTAGTCAGGAACAAAATGACTTTAAGCAATTGCCCATGGGGGTCTTGACTGGAATCCCATCCTCCAGTCTCTCTGGTCATGATCAATTTTGCATGTCTCACATAGCTCAGAGTGCTCTGAGCTATTTTTCTTTCCTCAGTATATTAGAGCTTTTAAAAATATAATAACTAAAACTCCAGTTGCTTATTATTATACTTAAAGTAAAACCTAGGCTTCTCCTTACCACAACAAGCCTTTTAGGCTCTGTTATGGCGTTTCCTGCCTGCTTCTTCAAACTCACTCTGCTCAGCCTCACTGGTCTTCCTTCTGGCCTTCAGGACATAAAACCTGCTCTTACGACTGGAGCAATCTTTGCTGAATTTCCTCTTCATCAGTTCAGGGTTCTATTGAAACATTGTCTCTTCAGAGAAGCCGTCCTGACTACCTTAAAATAATCCAACTTTATCCCCAGTTATACTCTCTTCCAATATAACGGTTGTCGTAATCTGTAATTATCTTATATATTGACTTATTTATTATTTTCCCTCTCTCTCAAATGCCCATGGTATCCCAGTGACGTCAAACACTTTATTTATCTGGTTTACCTTTGTATCCTTAGGATATAGATCAGCACCTGGCATCCAGTGGGCACACCATAAATGTTTGTTGAATAATTGCAAAACAGTCCTGTAAGCACTTTACAACTTGGCAGAATTATTACCATTTCATTTATTCTTAGCTAATGAATTATATCTCTGGTGTAATTTAATCTTCTTAACTTTACTATAAGCACTTGATTGGGATTAAGCAGATTTAAAAATTATGTGATTGTAGTATAAGAAACTGTTTTGACCTTCCATAGTTGAATGCTTCAGAGTAGGGCTTGTTTGTGTCTTTTCAGGCCCCTGAGTTATTGAAATAGTCTAAAGTGTGACTTTTTTATTCACTACCACTTTTATTAAATCATTATGTAAAAATACTATCTCTGGTCTTCCCTGACAGAAGCAATTTACATTCTTTGGAATAGCCAAAGAAGATAAAGAATGAAGGAAAGAAAACTGGGTTGTTCTCTCAAGATTTATAGGCTAACAGTCTTTGAGGAATGCATATTCTGATTCATGTCATATTTTATCAGTTTGATAAGAATGGAGTAGAGTGATAGAAGTGCAAACCCAAAATAAAATTTCAAGCCCCCCAACCAACTGAATAGATCCCCTTTGAGCCAAGGGAAACCTAAAAAACTAGCTTCCAGGCCATGACCGGAAAGGAGGTTGGCCACAACTGGTACAGCTGGTGAGCATTAGCATTAGAACAGAATTCATAAGACTAACAGAACACACTGTGGCAGTAACCAGATCCCAACATGGTTCAGGCATAGTATCACATGACAGATTTAGCAGGTCCTAAGGACATAAAAGTGCTTTACCCCAAGATACGTTTCTTGGACATACTTTGTAGTGACTCTGTGAAATTGTCTCTTGGGAAAATGTGCATCTGTAGACATCTTTTAAGACATCTGCCACCTATTCTCTCTGAAGCCCACTCCCTGGGCTTCACCTACATAACAAACAACCCCCCTTGTCTTAACTCAAGCATTTCTTTTACTGATTTCAAATTCTTTAGATAGAGCTTAACTCTCTCTACCAATTGCTGATCAGAAAATCTTTGAAATCACCCATGACCTGTAAACAATCTTCCCTGTTTGAGATATCCTTTCTTTCCAGACCCAACCAATATAAATGTCATATGTATGAGATGTTTTGCCTGTAATCTCTGTCTCTCTAAGAATGTATAAAATCAAACTGTAATTCAATCACCTTGGGCATATGTTCTCAGGACCTCCTGGGACTGTGCCATGAGCCTTGGTCACTCATAGTTGGCTCAGAATAAACCTCTTTAAATATTCTGGCCAGGCACAGTGGCTCAGGCTGCTATCCTAGTACTTTGGGAGATGGAGGTGAGAAGATTGCTTGAGTCCAGGGTTTTGGGACCAGCCTGGGCAACTTGGTGAGACTTCAGCTCTACAATAAATCAAAAAATTAGCCAGGTGTGGTGGCACATGCCTGTGCTTCCAGCTACTTTGAAGGCTGAAGCAGAAGAATTGCCTGAGCCCAGCAGGTCAAGGTTGTGGTGCTTGTAAGCGTGCCACTGCACTCCAGCCTGTGTGACAGAGTGAGACTCCTATTAAAAAAAAAACAATTAAAATTAAAAAATAAAAACAAAATAAATTTTACAGAGTTTGACGTCTTTGTCAACAGAACCACTACAATTTTACAACCTCAATTGTAAAGGGATACAGGGAGGGAGACCTTCATCCTGACTGAACAAGGCTTTGCAAGCAATAGCAGTGAGACTAATTAGACTAAACGAGAAAGCTGTAATTCCTCCATACCAAAATCTATAGGGTAGTGCTGGAACAGCAATATTAGCATCATGTAAGCACTTGCAGGAGGACTGTGCAGAGAACTCTATATTCCTGGAGGGAAAAATTCATTGCTGATAAATGTATATAATCTTCTAGGGTCTTTCTATGGGTTTGCTCTTTGAATACACTTGCTTGCCCCTATGGTCAGGCATCTGACAGAAATGGCCCTATAGCAAGGTGAACCAAAACATTCCCAGAGCATTTTCAAGGGCTTGACTAGACCAGGACATGAAACCAACCATAAATACACCTCTTTTCACCACCTCCAGTCAATGCTAAGAATACCTCATGGTTGCATTTCAATGAATCCTGATTTTTCCAAGCCCAGTTTGTGCATGTTTTTTCAGCAATTTTTTAAAAAGTGTGTTAATGGAAAAACTAAACTATGTAAAATATTTTAAAGATGTTTATCCTGAGCCCATAAGAGTAACTGCAGCTTGGAGAAAGCACACACCCAAGTAGCCTTGAGTAAATGGTCCCAAGGCAGTCGAGGTAGTTTGGTTTTATATAGTATATTTTAGGGAGATGGGAGTTACAGACAAATCAATAAACACAAGGTATATATATATATACCTGGAAACTAGTTTTTTATATTTATATAGGTTCCACCTGAAAAAGCAGGAAATTTCCAAGCCTGGGGTTAGGAAGGGTCTTTCAAGTCATAGGGATTCATAGGGATTCTTTAGTTGACAACTGATTGAGAGAGTTAAACTATTATCTAAAGAATTGAAGTCAGTAGAGAGGAACGCTTGAGTTTAGATTCCTGCACTGTGGGGGCCAAGGCCCTTGTTATGTAGATGAAGACTTGTAGGTGGCAGCCCTCAGGGAGAATAGACAGTAATGTGTCTTTTCAGAACTTTAATGGTGTCAGACTCTTAGTTAATCTCTTCTAGATCTGGAAAAGGCCTGGAAAAAAGAGTCCCAACTGCATTAATAAAGATTCTCTACAGATGCAAATGTCCCCCACAAAAGATGACTGTGCAAGGCCATTTCAAAATATGTCAAAGAAATATATTTGCCGGCTCGTTGGTTCAGCCTGTAATCCCGTGCCTTTGGGAGGCTGAGGTGAGTGGATTGCCTGAGCCCGCGGGTTCAAGACCTGCCTGGGCAGCGAGACCTCATCTCTGCAATAAATCAAAAAATCATCCGGGCATGGTAACGTATGCCTATAATTCCGGCTGCTTGGAAGGCTGAGGCGGAAGAATCGCTGGAGCCCACAGGTCGAGGCTGCAGTGGCCGGGAGCGGCCACTGCATTCCAGTCTGGGTGACAGAGTGAGACTCCAACTCAAAAAAAAAAAAAGAAATATATTTTAGGGTAAAATATTTGGATTTCCTTCAGGGTCTGCTACTGTCAAGTGATGTTATACTGGGTCTGGTTGGAAAGTAAGCCAATGGCACTGTATTAATAAAAAAAAAAAAAAAAAAAAAAACATTCAATGAGGTTTTATGGCTTGTAGGGTAGGCCTCATCTTTGCTTTGCATGGTCTTAGGTCTTGTTTATAATTTGGTATCTTATCGCCGCAGAGAGTCTGTTTCCTCAGTCTTATGATCTCTATTATGGTCTTAATATGGATTAGTAGTACCAAAACTCCAAAGGGTAGGGGTACAATGAGGTGTATCTGAGGTGTATCTGACCGCCCTTCCCACCATGACCAAGAAGTCAGTTTTACGATTTCTCTGGAGTCCCCTTGGCCAGGAGGGGGTGCATTCAGTCGGTTGGGGAGCTTAGAACTTTTTTTGGTTTGCATTTACAACACATTGGCTTTGAATATTTCCTCTACTGAATCTGTTGCATTGGTCATTGTTAGCTATTTACCTAAAACAATGTACAATGTAAAATAGACTCTAGTGAACATCTGGACAAGCCCGTTGGAGTGCAAAATCTCTATTTTCCATCTCAGACCCTCTAGCCAATTACTGAAAACCTTATGTTTCTATTTTATTTATTGCTGTAATGGTTGAATTTTTCACAAAAACAGATTATATTTATACTCATGATAAAGCATGTAGTGAATTAAACATATAATAAATGATGTGGTGGACAGAGCCTCCATACCTACAGTGGTTTTCTACTTCCTGGTGTCCCTGTCTTTGTGTAATGCCCTTTTTCTGAGTGTTGGTAGAAACTGTGACTTGCTTCTAACAAAAATAATAAGCCATAGATGATGGGCTGTCCCCCCTGTGACTAAATTATATTATATGGCAACAAGAGATTATTCTGCACAGGCCACATTCAATCGTATAAAAGCCCTAGAAGAGGTACTGGACCTTCCCTGAGAAGAGAGAGACATTCTTCTACTGGACTTTAGAAGGCAAGCTTCTAAGATGTGAACTGCCTTTGGAGAGAGCCACATGGCAGGAAACAGACAACTCTACAACTGCAAGGAACTAAATTCGCATAGCCCAGCGAATGCCCTGATTGCAACCTTTTACCAAGGTCCCAGCTAAGCTGTGCTCAGACACCTTACCCATGGAATCTGTGAGCTAATAAATTGTGTTGTTTTAAGCTACTCAGTGTTTTATATTTTATTACACAGCAATAGAGAATGAATTCAGGTATCAATTCTGTTCAATGCACACACAAATCCGCATTATAAATGAGTTTTATGATGTCAAGTATAAAGGTACTACCTTACATTTGAGACTTAATGTATGAGAAGAGCTTTGAGAAGGATTCTCTGGGCTTTAAGGTTAATGTGAGAAACTGTTATGTAATATTGGGCAGGTATGGGAATGGGATCTGCAAAAAATAAGGTCAAAGTCAAGTTATTTGGGAAGACATGGCATTCTCTTATAGAGAGTTTTGGCAGAAATTAATCCTAAAGGCAACGTTCAATAAAATTTATAGGAGACGCCTGACTCGGTGGCTCAGTCTGTAATCCCGCACCTTTGGGAGGCTGAGGTGAGTGAATTGCCTGAACCTGCGGGTTCAAGACTCGCCTGGGCAGCGAGACCTCATCTCTACAATAAATCAAAAAATCAGCCGGGCGTGGTAGCGCATGCCTGTAATTCCAGCTACTTGAAAGGCTGAGGCGGAAGGATCGCCGGAGCCCAGCAGGTCGAGGCTGTGGTGGCCGGGAGTGGCCACCGCACTCCAGTCTGGACAACAGAGTGAGACTCCAACTCAAAAAAAAAAAAAAGAAAAAATTTATAGGAGACCATTGGTTTGGACTGAGATCTTGCACTAGGCCCTAGTAGATCAACCAAGGTGAAGTCACTCTTGCCAAAGTTTCATGTCACCAAACTGAAACTCAGTTGTTTATCTGCCCTTCTGAGAAATCAGGAGAGAGAGAGAGAGAGAGAGAGAGAGAGAGATCATATTCAAGTCCCCAAGCAGGCCAACTTTAGCCAGCATGAGAAGGAGGAAGTCCTCTTGACTTTCACCTTGCAAGGAAGGTAACCTGATGCTGATCAGTCCTGTTTTTGTTCTTTCTTTCTGCTTTCTTCAGTTCTTTTTGTCCATGAAGCCAATCTCCTCTGCTCAGCTCAGTGGAGCACTTTTTCTGAATTTTTAGAGGGGAAAGTGCTCCAATTCACGAATGGCAACTAAAAGCTAATTTGGACACTTACCTAAATTTGTTGTAATTTCATCTTTTGACAAGGGTTGGTGATGTTGCTTTTACATATTGAACTGAGACTCTGCCCCAACCATTTCACACAGTCCCCCACTCCCAGTGGAGAAGAGTCGGGGGGCACAGCCAAGAGGGCACTGAGGAAAGCCCTGCTCCTCCCTTCTCTAGCAACAGCATGGGCAGAGGTGAAAAGCTAAGTGCAGTCTGTTCTCCAGACTAGGAATTACTAAGGGTTGATGGGTGCCTAAGTGTTTCAGTAGAAGGGGGAGTCAGAAGCCTGGGATGGGGGTGGGGCAAAAGCACTGGAGTGGGAGGATGAAAGGGAGATGTCCCCAAGCAGTGATGCCAAGGAAGAAGAGTTGGGGAGAGAAGGTGGTGTCCTGGCAAGGCTGGGGAAGAGTTAGGTCTTCAACCTGCTCCATGTGATCCTCCGCACACCCACACTCCTCATCTAAGGAGAAGGATGAACCCTGTATGACCCGTGGTAGAAGAGACTTGGATCCATGAACACAGCACCAGAATCCCTGATGCCTTGCCTTTCCCTCCAGTCTCCCGCCATATCTCCCTCCAACACACAGGCACCTGCATTGTGGCCTTCTGGGTAACAATTACCCCGCCAGTAAAGAACTGCTTGACGTTTGCTTGTGGCTGTGGGAGGCTCACGGTGGTCTTCTGTGTCTTGTGAAGCGTCTACCCACAGACCAGGCCTGGCTAGAGAATGTATGTCTCTTTAACCCTGACAGCTAGCTGCTAGCTCTTCAGGTCTTTAAAAAAAAGATAGCTTCATGCAATTTCCAGATATTTTAGAGCACTAAGCAAAAGAGAAGTTCAACTGAGGATTTTCTGTGAGTCTGAGACTGAGAATATGGAATATGTTCTGCCCTGACACCCTTCCTTCCCTCCCTCATCTCTAGGGTCTGATAGAAACATCACTGAATGAGGTTGGTTTTGATAAGAAGAAAGTATTGCTAAAAAGCAAAAGAGTCCATCTCCTCAGAGGCAAAACAGAACAGCTTCCATTATTAAACAAGTAAAGACATGTATATAAAAGCAAATGGTGATTCAGTGAGCAGATCATTCAAGGTCTAGGTAGATATTGAGAGAATGACAGGAATTCCACTTAGTAACATTGATGTCTCTTCCTAGGATATGCAAGTATGGGAAACAAGAGTTCTTAAGGGCCGAACCAGCCAGTCCCAGCCCGTTTCTGACCCACCTCAACTTCAGCTTTAGTCATTTGAATCTCAGAGATGGAATGAAATTCATTATTTGGTAGAAAACAAAAGGTGGAAATCTGGTGGATTGTGTTTAGATGGTGTCACAGTGTTCCTGCTTCAAAATCATCCCCTCAAACTGGCCTCATTAGACTGTCTTTGGCATCAAAATGGCCACACGGAAGCAGTTTCATCAATAGATCCTACGAACAAAACAGAAACTGGCACAACATTACCTCAACACAAGAGTGTTTGTTTTACCATCTGCCCCTGTAAATGTGCACCACTGACATCCACGCTAATTAAATCAAGTTGATTAGAACTCAGCTACGACCTAATTTCATATCTTACACATCAACAGTTGTCTGTTTCTACCAGTTAGCAGAACAGGACAACCAAACCACAGAAGTGATTTAGGCAGCACTTTCTAGACAATGTGGATCAATTTAAAGTGCATTCACTGTGGTAAATGACTCATGGTGGAATAATGAGATCCTGGGCTCAGGCGATCCTTTCACCTTAGCCTCCTGAGTAGCTGGGACTACAGGCATGTGCCACCATGCCTGGCTAATTTTTTGTGGAGGTAATGTTTTGCTATGTTGCCCAGGCTGGTCTCGAATTCCTGGGATCAAACGATCCTCCCACCTTGGTTTCCCAAATGCTGAGATTACAAGCATGAGCCACTGAGTCTGGCCAGATCCAGGGAATATTTCTAACTGAAGGCTATCACCAAGTTTACTCATGCCTCATACATAGAATGCAGGGTTTGGATATCACTAGCTTGAGAAACCAAGTTCATCTTAACTTTAATAGTAAATAGCAAAACAGGGTCTGACATAGTCAATTTTACCTTAGAGTTGGTAATGACCCATATAGTTGGGTAGAAGTTTTTCACTCCGCTCTAAATTCTAGCAGAAGCTTCCTTTCTCCCACCCTTTCCTCATTTCTGTAGAGGAGGACATATTATTCTGGTTGGATATTTAGATGATTAATTGGGCCACTCATGGAGGAGTTATTCACGGGTGTGGCTCTCTGCAGAGGTCTGCACTTTTCTTGTCTATCTCCTGACCACACAGTCACAATGTCAAGTTCTGTTGTTTTTCAGTCTTTGGCCCTTTCTTCCTGCTGGTCTTTGGGTGGTATGGTTAAATACTCAGTAATGGGCTTGGGAGGAGGGAAGGAGAAGTGGTTCAACCTAGCTTTCCAGAGTTCACGGTCTCATTTGCCATGTGTGTGTGTGTGTGTGTGTGTGTGTGTGTGTGTGTGTGTGTGTATGTGTGTGTTTATGTGCACCCGCACGCATGTGTGTCTGCTCCGTGATGTCTGAGACCCCAGCTGGAAAGGACTGATGGCTGGGGTGACTGAATGACCGTGGACTAGCGTCATTTGGAGGTATCTTTCTTCACATGTTTGTTTCGTGGAATGAGGTTACTTGAAGGTTGGATTCAGTTGGGGCACTGTCAACAGGTGGGTCTATGTACATCCTGTTCATGTCACTTTGGACTTCCAACAACATCTTTTGTTTGTTTGTTTTGTTTGAGTTGGAATCTCATTCTGTTGCCCAGACCGGAGTGCAGTGGCATGATCATGGCTCACCACAGCCTTGACCTCCTGTGTTCAAGTGATCCTTCCTCCTCAGGCTCCCAGCTAGCTGGGACTACAGGTATGTGCCACCATGTTTGGCTAGTTTTTAAACTTTTTTGTAGAGATGTGGTCTCCCTATGTTTCCCAGGCTAGGCTCAAGCAATCTGCCCACTTCAGCCTCCCACAGTGTTGGGATTACAGGCATGAGCCACTGCATCTGGTCCCCAATGATATTTTAATTATGCATTAAAATGTAGTTCAGTACTATCTAAACTATAGCTCCTGAGTGATAAAAAAAATAGTTTTCACACACTCCAAATTCCAAAATCTCTCAGCTTCGTTAAAAACGTATTTACTCTTATTTTCAACCACAACTCCAATCGGGGTGCATTGCACATTACTTGGCCTGTAACAGATTTTGAGCAGCCAATTAGACAGACAAAGCTGGCTGTTCCAGGCAGGCAAACAGGAAGGGCAGTAACTGTCAGGTTTGTATCGGTGCTGCAGATTCATTTTCTATCAATTAAAGGTGGTAGAGAAATCATGATTGCAATCCAGAAAGCACAACAGTATGACTTTTCGAGTGTAACGAGCAGTAGATCTATACATCTCTCTTGTCCTTTCGGGTAGGGAACTGATTTCATGTACTTGGTGAGGACACAGATATTGTAGTGAGACATTCGGCTCATGTTTCTATTTCTACTACTTAGCAGCTGTGTTCTCTTGGTTCTGTAAAATGGACTTATTAGACTCATCTCACAGGTTTTTTTTGTGGTAGGGTGGGGGGTGGCAGGAGAAGGAAAGATTAAATGAGGCAATGTCTGAAAGTACAGGGTGGATGCTGAGAGCTGATAAACAGCAGTCCCATCTCTGAGAGTCATAAGAATGACTCTGAATCATTAAGAGAAGGGCATATTACCATATATACACTCATTTACTTAAAAAAACAAGGAAGGCTGGCACAGTGGCTCATGCCTGTAATCCCAGCACTTTGGGAGACTGAGGGTGAAAGATAGCTTGAGTCCTGGAGTTCCAGATCAGCCTGAGCCTGGGCAATATAGTGAGACCTTGTCTCTACAAAAATCATGCCTGTAGTCCCAGCTACTCGGGAGGATGAGGCAGAAGGATTGCCTGAGCCCAAGAGGTCAAGGCTGTGGTGAGCTGTGATAATATCACTGTGCTCCAGCCTGGGTGACAGAGTCAGACCTCAACTCAAAAAGGAAAAAAAAAAGGAACAAGGAAGTTTGCCATAAATATTAAGACTATAAGGGTCACAGGTAAAACATCTGTACCGGACAAAGTTCTGACAGGAAATATCCAATTCAAATTCAAATTGAGTAATTTGAAGAGAGTTTTGCAGCTATGGGACAGAGTAGTAACAGGGAAACCATCAGACATACAGGCAGGGACTCAAAAAACAAAAACCCTGAAATTTACTTATTAAAAATTGTATATTTGTTCTTATGTGTTTAAACTTCAGTCACCAAGTACTCTTGGTTTGATGCAATACACTTATCAAGAAACCTTTTCTCACTGCTCAAAACAGTTTTTTGTTTCACCTCTTCCACATTGGCAAAATGTTTTCCTTTGAGGACTTTTTTCATCCAGGGAAACAAAAAAAAAAGTCACTTGGGGTGAGATCAGGTGAATAAGGAGGGGAGTATGGGGGTCATGACTTTTTTGGTCAAAAACTGCTAACACTCAGTGCGGTGTAGGCAGGTGCACTGGTAAATCACCCATCTTGAAATGGGCAAACACACTGAAAGACTCTCCAAAAAAATTTCATTGAAGCCTAACACAGCCTGGTCCACTGATGCCGATGGTCCACTGATGCCAATGGATTTCTAGAACACTTACCTAGTGGGGGAAGCCTGAGTTACAAGGGGCCTGTCCTCCAAAAGATAATTCTGGTTTTAGGGAGTCCCCCCTCCCCATAGTGCCATAGAGAGTGGAAGATGGGAAGCATCATATTTTTACCCCTTACTCTTAGGGTGAGAGAGAGAAGCTAGCGGGACCTGGACACAGTGAGGCCATATGGAGAAGGCTGTTGAGACCTTTGGTAGAGAAACGCAGCTGACCCTTCAGGGAGGAAGGTAGAGGAATAAATGATCTCATTCTCCTGTCTCTAATCTGATGGTGCTACCCATTGGAACTAACCGGAAGCCAGTGAGCAATGCAGCCTGCTGATGAGGTCCATGCAAGTTACCTTCTAGGGCTTGGGTCAGGGTGACCAACAGTCTTCTTTTCATTTCCCAGGCAAGAAAGATGAAAAGATCAACCATACGCACTGTGTAAAACTTAAAACAGAACTTCTGTCAACATGTTGAAAGGGCTTATCTTTCTGGGTTTGTGAGTGTTGACTGCCTCTACTGCTCCTCTGCCATTTTGATTTTCTTTGGGCAAGTCTTATGGTGACTTAAGCTGACTTTAACCCTAAATGACATTTTGAAGCAGATACTCATCTTGTTCCTAGACTGCCATCCTCACTCAACAGCCCTATGAAGTGCTCAGAATTGTGTGAGAAGCTGTGGGAGAAACAGATGAAGGAGAGATTCGATCCTTGTCATTCAAGAACTTGCAATGTGGTTAGGGAGATAGGACGAACTCATAATTGGAGCAACTCAAAATAAGTGGTGTAGGAGTCCTTAAGAAAACTGTCATGGAGGACTTGGTGCATAGGGAAGAAAGGATTCTTGGAGGGCATGTGTAGGTGAGCTGTACTTTGGCGGTGATGTAGAGAGTAGAGTTCTCTGGGTGATCAGACTATAGAAGCAAAGGTGTGAATTTTGGCCTCCAATGACACTAGCCAGAATGACTATTACCCAGAAAACAAGGGGAAATAGACTGAGTTACAGAATCCCAAATCTAGCTTAGGAAAAAATGTCATATAGTACATCCCTAGGGAATAAGGTAGGTTTACTTTTTTTTTACATGCTGCCGTAGTAAATCTGGAATACTATGTAAAGAGATCAGAACGATTCCTATTGTTGGCTTTTTTGACAAACATAGAATCTTCAGAGATGGCCAGATGAATTCAGTAATTTTTGCCAGTGTTCTAATTGCTGAATCTGTAAGAATGTACTGACTTAGAATCTTGAAATAATGAGGTTGATGGACTTACACAAATTATTATGGTTGCAGGAATTTGTCTGATTCAAACATCTTCCTGTGACTGAACATTTAATTAACTGACAAAGAAAATAAAAAATAGAAATTTACAGTATCACCGTGAATATGAAAATGATCATGATGTATACCAAGGGTCTGACTTTCAAATGAGCCTTTACAAACAATTGTAAGCATCACTATCATATTTTATCTATGTAAAATAAATTATCTACTTCTTGTGTGTGATTTTGAGTTCTTAGGATTTCTATAGTGAATGTTCAGTGTCTTTCCCTGACACCTTTTAAAAGTTCCTTTTTACTGAATTCAGGAAGCTTCTTTCTTTCATCTACACCATTAGTCTATATACCAAATCTACTGGCCTGTGCTTTGAAGAAGGAATGAAGGTTTTAAACTGGGGGTTGACCCCACCACAATCTCCTATAAATGCAGAGAATAGAAAGAAAATAACAGTTATTTAGAAACTTCTATCTACCAAGTCCTTTTATATGTTTGATTATAGTACTATCCATAGCAATTTAGTGGAGAGTTAATATCATCTGCATTTTATATTTAAGGAATCCGAGGCTCAGAGAGGGTAAATAGACTAAGGTCAGACAGCTATACACAAACAGAGCTAGCGTTTGAACTCAGGACCATTGACTCTCTATCCCAAAGCTCATTACTTATATTTTACTTTGCATTTTATTTTGTTTTGAGTTGGAGGTCTCACTCTGTTGCCCAGGTTGGAGTGCAGTGGCATGATCACGAATTACCTTTATTTTAAAATAATAAAAATATTTGCTGAATTAGCTGGGCTCGGTGGCTCAGCCTGTAATCCCGCGCCTTTGGGAGGCTGAGGTGAGTGGATTGCCTGAGCCTGCGGGGTCGAGACCTGCCTGGGCAACTTGGCGAGACCTCATCTCTACAATAAATCAAAAAATCAGCCGGGCGTGGTAGCGCGCGCCTGTAGTTCCAGCTACTTGGAAGGCTGAGGCAGAAGGATCGCCCGAGCCCAGCAGGTCGAGGCTGCGGTGGCCGGGAGTGGCCACTGCACTCCAATCTGGGCGACAGAGTGAGACTCCAACTCAAAACAAACAAACAAACAAACAAAAATTTGCTGAATTAATTCTCAGATTCTTACAATCCTTTTTATTAGAATATCACACATATTTCCTAGACAATTCTGTCTTTCATCTCAGGGAATACCAAAGCCAAGCAAACACACTGAATGACACACATACTTCTTACTCTCTCTGATCCAGAAAGAAATTAGGGCTGGTGATCAGGTTTTCTTGAGTGACCACCTCCCCAAAGGTTTTTTGCTATTCTGACTTCTACCATCGCAGAATATGTAGTTTTGCATATTTTGAATTTTATATAAACAGAAGCATGCACTGTGCTTATTTCTGTATTTGGCGTTGCCTTGTTGATATATTTTTTAGGTTCGTCCATGGTGCTTCATGGGGCAATTTCTTGTCGGTTTTCATTACTTGTGGTCCAGACTTAGCCTGGCGAATGACTGTTGAGTTAACTTCACTATAATGGCTTTTGGAAATTCACACCACTGTTTAGGAGTGACTCCTTTTTTATTAAGTATAATGACTTCTCCACCCTAAAACATACTAAATAAGTATGCTGCCAGAAGTGATATTTTGACATGGTGATTTCAGGCTGACCCACTCACCAATATTCTTGACATGATTGTTTCTGGTCAAAGATTCACAGGAAACAAATTCTAATTGTGTGCCATTTTGGCATGAGCCCAAGTGTGTTGTTAATATGTCCATACCAAGAAGGAGGGACAAGAAAGTGGTTTTTGTGGCTCCTCAGAGTGCTGTGTGGTTTGGTATTTCTGCTTGTTTCAAAGCTATCACATATTCCGCCTTTATTTTGTCCTCTGTTTTCCTTTTCTGTGCTATTACTCTGTTTATAAATGCAATTTGAATGCAAGAAACCATTAACCCCTAAACTGTTGAAAAGTTTTTATAGAAAATGGTGCAGAAGCTGGTTGCGGCGACTCACGCCTGTGATCCCAGCACTTTGGGAGGCTGAGGTGAGAGGATTGTCTGAGCCCAGGGGTTTGAGACCAGCCTGGGCAACTTGATGAGACCTTGTCTCTACAATAAATTAAAAAATTAGCTGGTCGTGGTGGTACATGCCTGTGGTTCCAGCTACTTGGAAGGCTGAGGTGGAAGGATCACCCGAACCCAGCAGGTCAAGGCTGCAGTGGCCGTGTGTGTGCCAAGACACTGCAACCTGGCTGACAAAAAGAAAAAATAAATAAAAAAGAAATGGTACAGAAAGAAGAAAAAGAATTAATGCAATAAATCTTTATTATATTACATTTTATGTGCAAACTATTTTCTTTTAAACTATCACTTTAGCACTTATATATAAGCTTGTTTTCATTATTAAATATATTATTTTCTATCTGAATCTTCTATCTTGGGTCATTATGGTTAGAATAAAATACATTAGTTTTTTTTCATTATAGCTACTAAATATATTTTTTCCTTTGATGTTTTTTATTTAGTGGCAGGATTTTAAGAAATGAATTCCAGTTTATTGAGCAAAGTATAGATCTATTCCATAGTATGACTCTACCACAACTTATTTATCCATTCCATTATTGATGGATATTTTGATTGTTTTTCTATTCCTTAAAATTAAAAATAATGTTTCTATAGATAATCCTGTAAAGTTGTTTGGTGTTCATATGTTTACACTTCTGCTGGGTGTAAAACTAGGAGTAGCTTTTCTAGATCAAATAAATATGCAGAACTAATAAATAATGCCAAAGAATTTAAAAAATTGCTTACAACGAATTACATTCTCACAAACAGTGTTTGCAAACATAAGGTATTGTCAATTATTTAAAATTTTACCTATTCTGGCCTGTATGAAAAGACAATTGTGATTTTAAGGTGCATTTTCCTAATTATCAATAAGCTGAGCATCTTTTCATATGTTCGTTGACCATTTGGATGCTCTCTTTTGTTAAGCGTATGTTCTAGTCTTTTGCCTGTTTGGCACTATTCTACTGATTTGTAGGCATTCTTCTGCATTCTGGATACTAGTCCTTTGTCTATTTCTGGTGTTGCAAATATGTTCTGTTACCATGTGACTTGCTTTTTCACTTTACTAGAGGAGCCTTTTGATAAACAGGTACTCTTAACTTTATTAAGGCGCAGTGCATCAATCTTCCTTTTATGGTTAGAGTTTTTTGTGTTAAATAAATCTTTGCCTACCTCAAGGTCACAAAGTTGTTTTTTTTGTGTTATCTTTGTGATACTTGATGGTTTCACCTTTCACATTTAGATCTACAATCCACCTGGAATTGATTTTTTGGTGTGATGTGAAGTAAAGGTCAAGTTTCATTGTTTTCCATATGGATAGCCAATTGACTCAGCACCATTTTTTGAAAATATAACCCGTTCTCACTCCTCTCCAGTGCCATATTTGTCATAAATCAAGTGACCACATATGCGAGGGTGGATTCTGGGCTCTCTACCCTCTTTTGATTTATCTGTCTATTATTGTATAAGCAGCACACTAGCTTAATCCTTATAGCTTTGTAATAAGTCCTGATAATTGGCAGAACTTCGTCTTCTTTATGTGAGCCTTGGTTATCCCTGCTCTGTTGCGTTGTTTTGAAATTAGAGTGCCAGGCTGTCAACTTACACACTCACTCAAAGAGACTGCTGGAATTCTGATTGAGTTTGCATTGAAAATGTAATTTAATTCAATGCGGATAAAATTGATATGGTCCATACTGTTAGTTAGATCTTTAATTTCTTTGTTAATGCTATATCTTTCTGTATGCAAATCTTATGTATCTTCTATTAGATTCATTTCTGAGTATTTGAGTTGTAGATGCTATTGTAGGAGACAATACTTTATTGTTTTTAGCTCTTAATTTTCCAGTTGTTTGATGTGGCAGGGAGAAATGTAACTGATTTTGGTCTGAAATTCAGTAATCTGCTGAATTTACTTATTAATTTCTAAGACCTTATTTGTAGAGTCTTTGGACTTCCTACATTCTTGATTATGTTTTCTGTCAATAGTGATAGTTTTATTTCTCCCAGTCTCCTCTTAGTCCAAGGGTGGAATCTTTTGAGGTCTCAGCCTTAGCCAGAGGTGGTTTCACAAGTTCCTTGACCTTTGTGGGCCTGGAACTCTTACTTGGGCCTTCCCAGCCCCTTGAGGCTGCTTTTATGCAGTGTAGCCTGTCAGCTGCCTCTTCCAGACAGACAAAAGCCAACAAGTAAAGGCAACCTACCATCTCTGAGTTCGTTCCCCTTTGGATTATGACTTGGTTATTTCTCACTGTTTTGTTAGCTCTGATGTTTTTAAGAAGCTGTTTAAAATATTTTAAATGTTTAAAAATTTTTTATAATACATAAAAATATTCCATCTAGCATTTTTCAATTCTTCTTCAGTGGAAAGATTGACACTAATGACTTAGTCTACCATTACTAAAAGCAGAAGTTCATTCAATGTTTTCCCAAGGCAGCCTTGAGAGAGAAATAATGCCAGGCCTCAGGACTAAATTCTTGTGTCTGTTTGGGAGGAGAGAGATGAGTCATGGGCGGAGGGGCCTGACAGAGCCAGGTCAGAATGACCTACTGGCTCTTGCTTTGCTCTGGGACTGCAGTGGTCATGGACCAAGCCAAAGCTGCAGAACTTTGTGTACCCAGGACGGGTGTAAAAAATACCCTTGAGTGCACATGGAAATGTTTCTTTTCTATGCTAAACACAGTTCATTGGAGTTTACCCAAAGCTTCTTCAAGCATCCATGTTTGTTTTTAATCTTTGAGACTAAAATGGCACATGAAAGTCTGTTCAAGGAAGTAAAATTGAGTTCTAAATTAGATGGTTCAGGCCTTTTACATGTTTAGGTTCCAGGGATTCATCTGCTGAATAGGCTGACCAATAATACAGTCTGAGAAATACATTGTTAGGCAATTTTGCTGTAGTGTGAACATCACAGAGTGCATGTTCATGAATCTAGGTGGTCTAGCCTACTACACAGCTGGTCTATATGGTTTAGCCTGTTGCTGCTAGGTTATAAAGCTGTACAGCATGTTACTGCACTGAATACTGTAGACAATTGTAGCACAATTGTAAGTATTTGTGTAGTTAAACATGTCTAAAGAAAACAGGAGTGAAAATGTGGTATTTTAAATTTATGGGACCATTGTAGTATACATTGTACATTGATGACCAAAATGTCATTATGTGGTGCATGACTGTAGTTGGCACACAGAATATAGCTCTACTGCATAGGGACCCAATGTGAAATAATATTTATTTTATTTTATTTTTAGAGTCAAGATCTTGCTCTGTCACCAGGTTGGAGTACCGTGGCTCAATCACAGCTCACTGCAGTGAGCTTCAAACTCTTGGGTTCAAGTGATCTTCCCACCTCAGCCTTCCAAATAACTGGGACTACATGTGGTTGCCACCACACCTGGCTAATTTTTGTTATTTTTTTTTTTTTTTAATAGAGACAGGGTCTCCCTACATTGCCCAGGCTGGTCTTGAACTCCTGGCCTCAAGTGATTTTCCTGCCTTGGCCTCCCAAATGCTGGAATTACAGGCATGAACCACTGTGCCCAGCCATGAAGTGGTTTTTATTATAATGGATTTTAACTCTGGTAATTCTTGGCTGGGTTTTTCATGCACAATATGCTATAAAACTTTGTGTTAGGAGTCCTCCCTAGGGAAGACCAAACCTAGTTATACACCATTGCTGAGACTTCTGAAATGTTGTTCCTTCCTCTGTCTTCTAGTTTCTCCTTGTCTGAAAAAATACTATATTCCATATGGAACCATTACCTCTTAAAAAAATCTCCTACAAGGAAAATGATAAAACCCATCCTTCACTGCTTATAGAATGGAAGGAGCAGCAATCAATTTAAATTTTCATGTAAAAATGGCTGAGGGCCTCTGGGAATCTTTTGATCCAACATTCATCCAGCTTTAGTGGATTCAGGGACACTTGAGCACTGGAGAGTCAACCTTTCTCTCTCTTTGCTCTTTGTAAGAGTCCAAGACGTCGTAAATTCTTCATTTGCTGTTAAGGAAACATGGTGTTTAATGACACAGGGGCTGCCACAAAATGTATACATATTTAAAGAGATGTTATCTATGCATTACTTTTGAAGTTGAATTAAATTGTGGTAGTGATGGGTAGCGTGACATTTGCTTAGCTGTGATCCTGCCATTCACTGTGACTGTCCTGCCTGTCGCATGGTGATGCTAACATTTGTTGGATTAATGCCATGTTTTGAGTGAATATCATACTTAAAATGTGAATATATTCTTTGGCACCCTCTGTATATGTATTTCCTATGAGGTGGTGGTTTGCAGTGTTATTTGAGGCAACATTTTGAGGAAAATGGATATTTTCAATGAAATATCTGCTATAAAGTTAGAAACACTCTGGCTTAGGTTATCACTATCCCACACAACAAAAATATCTGGATAAACTGTCATAGTTAATATTATTCAAATGAGATCCAAGTTAAAGACAATTCATCCTACTAGGACTCATTTGACTAGAACCTACCCTTGGCATTCAAATTTTGGAAGTAAATCTTTAATGAATAGTTATCAATACAATGCACAATAGTATACCCAGAATGCACAAAATCCCTTTCAGGCTATAAGAGTAATTTTAATAAAATTCAACTATCAGGTATGGCAGGGAATAAGTAACAACAACAATAGTAATAACTATAAAAGCCTCAGATGAACAAGTCACTCATGCACATAATTATGAAGGTATCTCCTCTCCACACCCCCAGCATAAATTATAATTTAATTAAATGGGCAAAGCCCTGAAAGAAATTGGTCTTACATACTGCGCTCTGCCACGCAAGAAACTCCCTTCTGCTTTATGTGGTGGGGAATAGACAGAAATAAAGGAGGCCAGAGAAACAGAATGCATTTATATCTGTTGTTGGTTTGAAAGGTTTTATGCATTTTACAAGGGTTTGAAGACTATAAATATTATCTTTAAAAACATAAAAATATTTTTAAGTGATCATTATTTTCAATAATTTTACATTATGGTTTGATATTTTAGTACAAATTGAATAAATCCTGGATGTACTTTTTTTTGCTGTTACTCTTTACTCTTTGCAGACTATTCCCAAATAGAGATTTTCAACAGAGAAGACAGAACAGATGTCATCAGCGGGAAGAGAGACATGATTCTCAGATTAAAGTACCTCGAATGGCAATGAAATCAATAACACAAAAAGCACTAATATAGGACCTTGAGAGTCAAACATCAGAGAAATGTGAATAAAGCACAAAATGCTGGTAAAAAAAATTCCAAATTATTGTTTCTTTGGAATAACATTGTGTGAAGTGTCAAAACTGTCATGCTATGAGTTATTTTGGGGGCAATACATTGGGATAAATTCATTTTAACTGAAGCCAAATTTTCAAGGTTTACAGTCCTGTAATGCATCCGAGATAGCATATGTGTCTAGCACGTGATTAAGTCAGCTCCATTTGGAAGGAGAGAAAAGAAAAGATGAGGGTTGAACCCTCAGGCACCAAGGGTAGCCCTGTATGGAAAACAAGGGATCAGCACCTCCAAGATGCTTGTAAGTACAAGTGCTTCCTAGGATCTTGAACCACTACTTCAGACACTCAGACCACTGACTAGTATTTCCATGACTTCACACTGTCTCCCAAATGTTTCATACTATTTCTAGAACTAGTTATTTCTCTAGCTAGTGCTAGACAATCAAAACTTGAATACCCAAATAGGCTTTCTTCCACTGATACTAAATCCTTACCAGCTCACTTATGGGATGCCCTAGTATGTATGACCAGAATAGGAAGGAGGAGGCTTAGAGGGACTGGTAATGGTCAATGGCACAGAAAGGATCAAGGCAGAGTTCTTGTCTTCAAAGACTCCATGACTAGTCAGGGAGCTAAATATGTTTGCAAAATAATTGTAAAAGCACTAAGTTGGGCGCGATAGAAGAGATTTGTATAAAATAGGGACATGTGGGAAGGGGAGGGAGTGGGGTGGAGGTGGGTGGTGGCGAAGGCATAGGGAGAGCCCAGAGAAAGGTGCCCCTCCAGCCAAATCCCTGGGGCTGAGCAGGAGGTCACCAGGCAGAAAGGCAGAAGGCCTCTGAGTGGCAGGCAAGAGGGAAGGCCTGGGGGTGTTTAGCAGGTCAGAGTACAGTGTTATGCTGGGAAGATGGGTGAGAATCCTGGAGAATGTACAGGGCCCTGTCCCAGGACCAAGGATGACAGGCTCAGAATCTGGATTTGTCCTACAGGCCCGAGGGACACATGGAAGGGCTCTGAATAGGAGCATAAAATGATTTCATTTTCTCTTGGGGAAGCCTGTTCTCTCTGTGCTATTGAGAGAGCAGTGAAGAAAGACTAGAGAAAGAAGACTAATTGGGAAACTGTCCCCAGAAGCTAGAGTTTGAGCCAGGACCAAGGTAGAGAAATGTGTCAAGGTAACTACCAGGTTTCAGGCTCGAGTTAGTGTCAGTTTAATCCACTGGGACAGGAATCCAGCTGTGGGAAGATCGTTACTTGAGTTTGGATGTGCTGAGTGTGTGGCCCTATATGACATCTTGGTTGACAGATGATAGCACAGACGATGGGCAGAGGAAGGATCAGCTTGGCATTGACCCCCAAGGCAGAGGGATGCTCATCCAGACCTGCTGGCAAAGTGCCTATCGGAGGGTGGCCATGTACCTTACATGCAGCTGAGGGACACGAGCAGTTTGCCTCCTTTGTGGTCAGTGCCATACCCCACCCCAGCACTGTAATGGATGTGGATTTTAAAAGAAAAATATCCCTTGGAAGTTTAATGGGCTTCCAGTGGCTCTCAGCCTCATATCTTTTTAAAGAAATTTTTCTTTTCTTTTCCTATTGTATCTGTCTGGAGAGCAACCTCATATTAAACAGAGGAATAAACAGGTCAGGCATGGTGGCTCATGCCTTAATCCTAGTACATTGGGAGGTCAAGGAGGGAGGACTGCTTGAGCCTAGGAGTTCAAGACCAGCCTAGGCAACTCTACAAAACATTTAAAAAAATTAGTCAGGTGTGGTGGTGCATGCCTATAGTCCCAACTAACTAGGAGACTGAGGCAGAAGGATTGCCTGAGCCCAGGAGGTTGAGACTGGTAAGCCAGGATTGTGCCACTACAGTCCAGCTGGGGTGACAGAGTGAGACTCCAACCCTCCCCATCCTCATCAAAAAAATAGAGAAATAAACAGCTAAGCTGATCTTAGATTTAGGGAAAGTGGGAGGAGCTAGTTTTTTGGGTTTTTTTGCGTTGGAGTCTCACTCTGTTACCCTGGTTGGAGTGCAGTAGCATGCTCATGGCCACCGCAGCCTCGACCTTCTGGGCTCAGGTGATCCTTCTGCCTCAGCCTTTCAAGTAGCTGGAACTACAGGCACGCGCTGCCCAACCCAGCTAATTTTTTGATTTATTTTAGAGATGAGGTCTCGCCAAGTTGCCCACGCGGGTCTCAATCACCTGAGCTTAGGCAATTCTCTCGCCTCAGCCTCCCAAAGTGCTGGGATTACAGGCTTCAGCCACTGTGCCCCACTAGGAGCTAGTTTTTTTTTTTTTTTTT
>NW_007247417.1:50216-50621 GCF_000164805.1 Carlito syrichta
CAGGCTCAGGCAACCCTCTCCCCTCGGCCTCCCAAAGTGCTGGGATTATAGGCTGAGCCACCGAGCCTATAACTGGAGGCTCGGTGGCTAAAACTGGAGCTAGTTTTGAGATATAGAAGAAACTGACTTACTGGATGGGAAGAACTGGGTAGCTAGGGTTGCATGGTACCACCTGAATTAGAGGGTTAGGGTGAGGGAATGCCAACTGTCAAGAGGAGCAAGTCCAGATGGGAAGGTGGCGGAGCCCTATGATAATACCAGGACCTAGAGGGTCCTGGTAACGTTCATGTCCCAAGTATTTTTAACTGAAAGTTGGTCTGACCATTTCTGTGAATCCTTTTTTTTTTTTTTTGAGTCGGAGTCTCATTCTGTCGCCCAGACTGGAGTGCAGTGGCAGCTCCTGGC
>NW_007247417.1:50960-144418 GCF_000164805.1 Carlito syrichta
AGATGAGGTCTCGCTGCCCAGGCGGGTCTCGAACCCACGGGCTCAAGCAATCCACTCACTCAGCCTCCCAAAGGTGTGGGATTACAGGCTGAGCCACTGAGTCTGGCTGGGAATCCATTTTACAGATGAAAAGTCTGAGACTGGGAGAGTGGAATACCTTGCTAAGTGGCAGAGCCAGATTTCTCTGCTTACAAAGTCCTACTCTATTATACTGGGTCCTGCAAGGAGACAGGAAGGAAAATTAACAGGAGGAACAAATGTGTCAAAGTGAGAGGTATGGGTAGCATAATGTACATGTGTTTGATGGGTCTAGGACCCTGGAAAAGATGTCCCCATGACGTCTTGCTGCAGCGCCTGTGTTCAAGCCTCTTCTCAGATCCCCCAGATATCCCACCAAGGACCTAAGGGCTGCGTTTGACGTAAGTTAAATCTGAAAGTAATAATTTTTTTCCCCTCACAATATCAGTGAATTGTCAGTTTTCCACCCAGTGGCTTTACTTTCTGGATTTATCTACCAACAGAACAAATTGACAGTGGGGACATGTTGACAGTGCTATGTTTTGAGAAAACATGGAGTAGGGGTTTATCACTTTTAATATGCTTAAATTTCATGATCTCTAGATTTAGTCTTCATGTCAACCCTACAAGGTGACAGAATCCAGAATTAAGGAAATGAAAGATCAGAGAGGTTATGTGACTTGCTCAGACCTGCACAGCCAGTAAGAGTTGGTACCACCAACTAGAAACGCAAGTCTTCTGACTATTAGCAATATTCTATGTGTGATATCACACAGGCAGGTTGGGGGGAGATTAACAGGGAGAGAAAGGAAGAACGGGAGGGAGAGGATATATGATAGAGAAAAGGAATACAGAGCAAAATCTAATAAAAATCCAGAGGGTGGAGAACTAACTACTTCTTTGCTTTCTTGTGTGTGTGTGTGTGTATGTTTGAGATAGAACCTCACTCTGTTGCCCAGGCTGTAGTGCAGTGGCACAATCCTCACTGCAGCCTTAACCTTCTGGGCTCAAGTCATTCTCCCACTTCAGCTTCCCAAGTAGTTGGGACTACAGGCATGTGCCATCATTTCCAGCTGAATTTTGTATTTTTCTGTAGAGACATGTTCTCACTATGTTGCCCAGGTTGGTCTTGAACTCCTGAGCTCAAGTGATCTGCTACTTTGGTTTCCCTAAGCGCTAGATCAGAGGCGTGAGCCACCATGCCCAGCCTCAAATGCATTATTTATGTCTTTCAGGCGTCCATCCTATTGTTTTGCCAGTATTTTCAAAGATCCTTAGGCTTTCAAGATTTCAGTGAAGAGTCACTTGATGTGGCCACACAGACTATCACTGAAGGGTCCTGGAAAGATCCTAGCAGTGCAGACCAGCATCAGAGCTATAGTTTCCTTGCTTGGGATAAACTGAGCATGCCCCGTGGCCTGAGACAGACCCACAGTAAGATACTGCTTGAAGCAGATGACAGCAACTCTGAGAGATGCACAAATGGGGCTGACTCTGGAGCTGGGGTCCACTGTCTCACAAGCACCCCCAATTAGAGCTAAGCTTTCTCACTGATGGGTCACAGGATATGCGAGAGCAGCTGGCTCACCTTGGATGGCAGCTTCTCCCACTCAGGGGTCCTAGTGGGTGCCTATCCACGCCTGTTCCTTTTCAAAAACTTCACAAAACCTTTACCAAATGATGCAGTCATCAGCCCCTTCCAGTATTCTCCTGAGGACCCTCAATGCTTCTTGGTCAATTGGTTGACCAAGGACTAAGCATTCCTATTTTCTGTTTTTTTTTTTTCTTTCCCAGTGAATTGCCCCTTTGGAAAGGAGCAGAGACAGCACCCAGGCATGCCTGCAAAGTTTAATTGCTCCTTTCTTCTGGTTGTCTTGCCTGCCACTGCTGTTGAAGCCAGGCTAACTAGTTTCTTCCAGAAATATCCATCCAAATCTGTACTGGTGAAATCAAAATATCTTTATAATGCAGCTTTTAAGGTGCAGAGAGAACATCTATCTTAATATGTCTGTTTCCCCTTGAATGCCATGATTTTACAAAAAAATGGCTGTTTCAATTTAAAAAAAGTCCATCAAAGTATTAAACAGTGATAGCAAAATAGTTAAAACCCTGCCGTTGCAGTGGACTTGGGATCATTACTTTTGATGAATATTTGCCTTTTTTAAGAGGCATAGCTAATATAAGTAAGTAGACCAAAGAGGATATTTAAAATATATCCATAGATTGCCTTTTGTTAAAATCTTTAACCCAGGAAAATCATGTCCATAATTGTAGCTCATTATCTTAATTAGATCTGTCCTACATTATCTCACGATTTATTCTCATGACTTCATAGGTGATCAGCCTTTTGAAAAGGATGTGAGCAGAATTTGCTGATTTTTATTGTGATAGTGTCTGTCTTCCCTTTTAAACTCTATTTAGATCTTTTGGGTATAATAATGGTGATGCTATATTTAATTAAAAATTACATTAGAGAGATATTAATATTCATTCTGCTGAATGAACACAGGATTAACTCAAGAATTAAAATCTCTATAATGGCTAATGAGGTGAACGATGCCGGGACACCCATAAAAACAGAGATGAATCATCAAAATGGCTGAAAATCTGAAGCTTTTCTTCCCATTGTCCTGCTATTTGTACAGAAAGCAGGGCTCTTCAGTCACAAGCCACTTCAACATATTCTTGCCCCCAAGAGAGTGGCAGTACTTGACGTTCAAGCTGCAGCTTCTTAGGATCAAGGAGCTGTTGCCAGGAAGTTGTATTGTCTCTCCTCCTCTATTCCTCTCACTTAGGTTAAAAACACTAGGAATTGCTGGGTTTTCAACACCCTGTCAGTTAAAATGGGTTTGTATTTTTAGAGGTGAAAAATAAGTACTGCACTTTAAGTTTTCTGATTTGTAATATAGATTCTGAAGAAAATTTCAGTTGAGGAAGGCAGAATTATAGCTACTTATACAAAGTAGAAAGGGAAATTGCAAAATTAAAGCTATGAGCAGGCGGTGTGGGGAAGTTCTATCCAGAGGAGACATCCATGGGTAAATACTGGGTCCCTCTGAGGCAGGCTGATCCCATTGGAAGGGACGGTGTTGTGACAGGACAGATAATCAGGGTCATGGAAGTTCACTGTGGAGCAAGCTTGGATAGGATGCTTGCAGAAGAGGGCAGGTCAAAGCAGAGTAGGGCAGGGCTTCAGGGAGGGACCTGCAGCTAAGAGACCAGCAGTTTTGGCTGGCTACTGTT
The DNA here is from genome assembly GCF_000164805.1 of Carlito syrichta. NCBI lineage: Eukaryota > Metazoa > Chordata > Mammalia > Primates > Tarsiidae > Carlito > Carlito syrichta. Next base: position 54,222 of record NW_007247417.1, read on the forward strand.
GCCGAGTTTCTAAATAATTGTTTTATGACAAATGTGGTGTACAAAAATATGGAGAACAAAATGTAATTTTGTTCTGTCCTAAAAGTATCCTTGGAAGAGAGGGTAGCAATGTGTGGTGGAAAGAGCTCTAAACTGAATAGAAGAACATTCCAGTCTTCCTTTGCCTAAGAGCCATTAATCAAATTGCTTAACCACTCTGGGCCTTAGATTCCTTATCTAGGGAGGTTGGAATAGAAAATGACTGCTAAGATTCTTCCAACCCTAGAGGTCTGGGAAACTTATGGAGAAGGTAACCAAGTTTATCCCATACAAACAGTATTCCAGTAAAAGTGGAAACAACAATAACAACAGCAACAATAACAACAGGTGTCGGGGATTGAGTGCAACAATTGCCCAGTCATTGCCCTCTCAGTGTCTGCCTTCTTTGCAATTGACCATGTGGCTTTTCCCGTTAAGAAATGGAGACTATATCCCCACCCCTTGAATCTGGCTTGGCTTTGTGATTTCCTTTGGCCAACAGAATTAAGGCAGGCACAGTTAGCATAGTTAACATATTGATAGATGAGCTTCCACAGGCAGGTGCAAGTTAGATAAATGAGGAACAGGATGGCCGGCACACAGACACCTTCTTATCAAAATATAACTCTCCGAACAAACATCCCACTGACCAGGCACACCAGACCTGACCTTGAAATGAGGGGTGGCTGGCACAGTCAATCACAGAGGCAATAAACCAAGGCAATAGGGGGTCACTAGAGACAAAACTGAGCCACAGTGCTGTAATAGAAAACTTATTAAATGGTAACTTTCCCATCATTTCAAGAATTCTTTGTGATGCAAGTAAGCTTAGGAGTTAAATGATGAGAATTCAAACTTGTGATCAATAGCTTTTGGCAACCCACATAGTCTATAAATCTTAACTTAGAAAATAGGTTGCCTAATCATAATTTTGGACAATACATAACGCCTTCTGCTAAGAGCGAGCCTGTGCTTTCCTCTAAGGCACCCGTGTTCTCTCTTGAACACATTTCTTTTTTTCTAAAAAACTTCAAAACTTTATTTGGGACTCACTCTGAAATTCTTTTCTGTGGTGAAGTCAAGAATCCATGGGTCCAAGTTTAGGCCTCCAGAAGTCTTGTGCTTCTTTTTTCCTGTGACTCCACTGTGAGGACAATCCTGGGCTAGTTTGCTGGAGGAATGAGAGAGATAGGTGGAAGAAAGCAGCATCATTTCAGCCAAGGCTATGTAGTTCAGCAAGACTCAAGCTTACTGCTTAGCTGTCCATACACATAGTGCGCCCATGTGAGATCAACCAAGCCTGTCTCTGGTCATGAGATTTACCTAATCCACACAGACCTGAAAAAGCAATAAATGGTTCTTGTAATACCCTGATATGTTTTAAATGGTTTTTTTTTTTTTTTTTTTTTGGTTTGTTTGTTTAGTTTTTGAGACAGGGTCTTACTCTGTTGCCCAGGCTGGAATACAATAGTGTGATCATAACACCATAGTCTGGAACTCCTGGGCTCAGGAAATCCTCCCACTTCAGCCTCCTAACTAGCTGAGACTACAGGTACATGCCACCACACCCAGCTGATTTTTTAAACTTTTTATGGAGACGGGGTCTTGCTATGTTGCTCAGGCTGGATTTAAACGCCTGGACTCAAGTGATCCTTCTGTCTTGGCTTCCTAAAACACTGGGATTACAGTTGTAAGCCACCCTGCCTGGCCAGTTTCAAGGAATTTTTATACAACAAAAGCTAACTGATACATGAGGTTTCACTGGCTCTGCCCTCCACTTGTTCACCCAAGAACTCAATACCTAGTAAAATTTTCTATTTTTCAGGGTTCTTAGGCAGTATTTCCTAAGTCCTCATGAAAAGTCTGATGAGCTAAATAGCATCCACAGGGTCCTACCACTATTTCTACTGGGCACTACTGTTTCAGCTGGGTATGCTGCTAACCCATTGCTCCTACATTTTCCTACCTGGTACTCTGGCATCAACAAGTGCTTTGAGATGCCCAGGCTTTGTTGAGGGGAGAATGGTGAAGTTGTAGAAATGCCTTGTCCCTCATTTGTGCTATTCTGTATTACATGTTATCAAAGCTATATCAATATGCCTAATGTCTTGAAGAAGTTGAAATTAAGTAAATTTCAGGTTTTTCTTATGATCCTCTGCCTTTCCAGGACTTAGAGGCTGGACCAGGGCAAGGAATCAGTAAAGATACCATATTATATTCATAATACTTTTCTAACTCAATGATGAAGACTTTGTTGTTGGGTGAACTATTGTCATGCCCAACTCTTTCCTTCCTAAGGAAGGGTACTTTCTAGGAGGCTCTTCTGTACTTCCAGGAAATAAACTTCTGTAAGTTTGCCACATGCTTATGTGAGTCTTCTCACAAGTCTAGGTGGATTAGGTAATTCTCATGACCTGAGATAGGCTTGGTTGATCCCAAATGGGCTCACTTAGCTGTCTATGGACAGCTAAGCAGTAAGCTTGAGGCTTGTTGAACTATGTAGCCTTGGCTGAAATGATGCCACTTTCTTCCACCTATCTCTCTTGTTCCTCTAGCAAATGCCCAATGGAGGTATTTCCCTGTGATTTTGGGGCAAGGTCTTTTGAGATGTCATGTCTTACTGTTTGGGGTCTAGATAGTCACTTCTCCAACTTGTAAGCCTGCAAATTTCTGAACGATTTTCATCCCTTTCACTTCTGTTTGCAAACCAGCCAGGATTTCCTGAGTTTATTTTATTTTTACAATCTTTTTGTCAAATACAACCAATATTCACTTTCAACATTGTTCCCCTAAGTCATCAGGCTCAGAAAACACATGGTCCACAGTATTTTATTTTATTTTTTGAGTTGGAGTTTCACTCTGTCACCCAGACTGGAGTGCAGTGGCAAGCTCCTGGCCACCGAAGCCTTGACCTGCTGAACTCTGGCGATCCTTCCGCCTCAACCTTCCAAGTAGCCGGAACTACAGGCTACCATGCCCAGCTAATTTTTGATTTATTGTAGAGATGAGGTCTCGCCAAGTTGCACCAGGCAGGTCTCGAACCCGTGGGCTCAGGTAATCTACTCACCTCAGCCTCCCAAAGCGCAGGATTGCAGGCTGAGCCACAGAGCCCGGCTGGTCTACAGTTTTTTAGTTTTGCTAAATACTTTCCTACTGCATACAGCAGATTGTCGTTTTATCAGCTTCCAGCATTGGATTCCTCACTGCCCTCTGCCTAATTGCTAGGTCATTGCTACATATGTTAGGTTTCTTTTGCAATTACTGGTTTAAATTCAGATTTAGTTTGGATAGGTGAGTATATGCTGTGGAAACAAATATCCCCATCTCAATCTTCTTCCTAAAACAATGAGGTGTTCTTTCTTGCAAAATTTCTTGGGTCCTGTATTATTTTACTTTAGGCAGGGAGAATCAGAGAAATATGTCATGGGGAAAATAGAATAGAGAGTTCAAGGTGACATTTTGTTTAACAAACTTGGATTGCTTGTCAATAGTATTATTTAGATATGGTGTATTTATTTGTATGTCTATGCAGTGTGATTGTCTAATGGCATTGGAAAACTCTATAGTGCATGGATCATTGCTTTCCCTCCACTAAGGAGAGCAATAGGTAAGAATAGAGATGGGAAGATCTTTTATTAGATTTACCAGAGTGAAAATTAGCAAACAATTTGTGACATTGGATCAATAAAATTTCCCCTAAGTTATAATCATACTTACTTTTTTTTTTTTTTCACAGATAGCTGAATGAATTGTGTATTTTCTTCTAGTGGCTTATTGGTGAAAAACAAATGCAGATCTTTAAAGTTTGTTCCATAGCTCATAGCAGTGCTTTCAGTAATCTAGAGAGGTAGACATGACTGGTATAATCATTGTGTTCATTTAATGATGTGGGAACACCTACCACAGTCCCTGGTACATTGAGTGTCTTGAATACGATTTGTTGAATGAATGAACAAGTGAACAAAGGGTCAGGAATGAGACAGGTTAAATGACGGGTTCTAGATTATTAAGTGACACAACCTAACCCAGTTTTTTAACGTTACACTAGCCCTGCCTCCAAGAGCTTCAGAATGCGAGGCTCACAACTCAGCTATAAATATTTTCTTTAGAGTTTTGCTGATGAATTGAAGTTTCATAACAAGAAGAGGGCAGATGGCTGTGGGAGCGGCTTATCCTTGCTCTTTTAAATGTGTTTCTGTTTTGCTTGTTTATGCAGAGTGTGCGCTAAGGTTGTCAGAGTCTTAATTTCAGGCTGCATCATTTAATAAAATACAATAAGGGGAATTAAGAAGAAAGGCTGAGGGGAACATCCTGCTTATTATCTCTGTCATGAGAGGACTATTTTTTCCCCCATCAGTTGCCAATGATGGGGTTTTTTGTTTCCTTTCGTCCGGGTACGATTGTGATATTCAGCAAGAGGAGTGTGAAGCGCCACTTTAAAGCCAAACATTCAATTCCTCCTAATTCACAAGGGAGAGAAGGATCAAGTTGTGCAGCTGGGGGGTGATGCTTCTTCCCAGCAGCTGTCATTGAAGAGCCACGTGCAAACCATAGAAGTCATTTGTTACAAGAACCCCATCCAGAATTTGCTATGTGCGTCTCACTTGCTAACGTGACATGAAATAGTGAAGCTTTCAAAATCAAGTACAGAGACTTCATTGTGTTGACATGGGCAAAATAAAATGGAGAGCCAAGGCAGTTCTGTGGATAAATCAAGCCCCAAATATCCATCCATTGAGAGAAAACCTTCCTTTGGCTGGAATTATTCAGAGCGACTGACCATGTTCATCAATTTATCAGGATAATGAATTTTATCCTATACTTTACTTTGTCACTATAGATAGATCTTTAGCCTATGAATTTGAATGATTTTGTGATATTTTATTTCACTGGAAATTATAAGAGGAGTTGAAAGAGCAAGTACTATGTTAAAAGATTGCTACTGCAGCTATGATCATAGTCGAAGCGAACTTAAACTTCATCATTCAATAGCTAGCAGATACAGTTATTGGAACGGGGCAGAGAGGGAGCTGTGAAATCTGCTGAGAATCAAATGCTTGTAACTAATCTGTCTCTCCCATTTAGTATCCTATTATCCCGAAATATCTTGGTCTGTAGCTCCCAGCTGTTTTCTGGTCATTTGACAACTGGTTAAATGAGCCTGAACATTTCATCAGTTTTCATATAAAGAATAATATATTATGGTTATATACATTGAAATGTATATCTTTGTGTATTTATAATATCCTTTCTTTATCTACAAAGAGAGAAATGCTTTAGATGTGTGAAGGGTAAACAAGGTCACCTTTCAGTTCTGCCCGTGCATTGGCATTGAACTTTCTGCTTGGAATTCTTAGCACACACCACACGTTGGCCATCCTTCTTATTTCTTCATGCTTTCAGAGTCACTGGAATCAGAGTCAGGAGGGCAGAGGGAGAACCTTTGAGCACCTAGCTACACTTCCTCATGTGGCCTGTTTTCCTCCGAGCCTCCTAAACATCAGGGACAACTCACCACTCAGAAGTTATGAGTCATGAACATACTCACTGAGGAAATGAATGCCTAATATTATGAGCTTTGTAATCTTGATCAATTATGACACAAGGAAGTACCCTGAAGAATGGCCCTACTTCTTCTGTCACAATAATACTGTAAAATATTGTTTAGCAAAATGGAAATATAGGTGTTTTTTGATTGAAACAATAAATATATAAAATTATTAGGACAGTACAAAATAAGGAGAAAAAGAAAAATCACCTATCATTCAATTATTCAGAGATAATCACTTTTGATAGACTAAATTGTGCTTCCTAAAATTCATATGCTGAAGTCTTAAGCTACAGTATGAGGTATTTGGAATGAAGCCTTTGGAAGTTAAAAAAAAAAAGGTTAAATGAAGTCAGGTCATAAGGGTCCTAATCTGACAGGGTGTGTGCCCTTATAAAAAGAGAAAGATCTATTTTTAGTTCTTTTAGAATCGCCACACTGCTTTCCATAGAGGCTGTACTAGCCTGTACTTCTTCCAAGTGTAGAAGCATTCCCTTTTGTCCGCATTGCACCAGTATCTGTTGTTTTTTGACTTGTTAATGATGGCCATCCCACCTGGAGTTAGGTGGTATCTCATTGTAGTTTTGATCTGCATTTCTTTGATGATTAATACTAAGTGAACTATCACAAAAACAAAGAGTTGCTCATAAGTGGGCCTTGGACATTAATCACATTCACACAAGGTAGGGATGGCAGTCCTGGGCACTGCTAGGGGAGGGAGGGAAGGAGGAGGGTGGGAGTATGTGACAACACAAAGGGTACTTGGTTCATTATGGGGGATGGGGGTAAGGGCCCAAACTTCACCTGTATGCAGCCTCACTTGTATACCTCATCTCTATGCTAAAATAAAATTTAAAACAAGAGGGAGAGATATTAAAACTCACTTACTCTCTCTTGCACATGAGAACACAGTGAGAAAGTAGCCTGCTACAAGCCAGAAAGAGAGCCCTGACCAGAGACTGACCGTGCTGGCGCCTTGAACTCAAACTCTAGTCCTCAGGAGTGTGAGAAAGTGATTTCTCTTGTTTAAGCCACCCAGTCCATGATATTTTATTATGGCATCCCAAGCAGACTAATATACCACTGCTAATATTTTTATATCTTTTTCATGTTAATATTCTTCTGTACTAAAAAATACCTATATGCATATGTATATACAAATATGGCACTACATTCAGTGGCTTAAATCATCACTGTCCAATAGAAATATACTGTGAATCACATACATAAGTTTTACTTCTTTAGTGGGTATATTGAAAAGTTAAAAAAATGAAATGAATTTTAATAATATTTTAAATTTAATCCAACATTCAGAATATTGTCATTTTAAAATGTAATTAATTTAAAAGTTATTCTTGAACTATCTCACATTCTTTTACATTCTAAGTCTCTGAAATTTGGTGTATATTTCAAACATACAGCACAGTTCGATTTTGACTGGTCACATTTCAAGTGCTGTTGCTGCCGCATTGGAAAAAAAGCTGAGGTTAAGAGCATTCAGTCTTGAGTCAGAGTTGGGGCTCTGTACCTTCTAGTCAAATGGCTTTGGGCAACTCATTTAACCCTTTAAGCCCTTGTATTTGAATGGAGGTAAAAGAAGCATCTATTTCAACTTGCTGTCATGGTGCACAAATGCAATTATATGTAAAGTCTGCATGCTTTATGGGATAGCTCTCAGTAAATGTTGACTAAAATTATTTGTATAGTTATAAAGTATGAATACTTGTTTTACAACAGATGCTTATTTGTATATCTGAAGTCACTTCCTACCTAATAATATTTTTCCATAAAGTTTAAATTTACAGACACATGCCAAAAGTGAGATGTATTGCCATACAAGACCATACCAGCTATGCAGTGTGTTTTTGTGTGTGTGTGTGTGTGTGTGTGTGTTTCTGCCCACACTTTAGGAGGGGTATACAGGTGAGACTACGCTTTCAGAAACATCTCCCAGTGTTGACATGTACTTTTATTGAACTGAATCCTGAGGTCTCGTGGGCTGGGTTATGTTGAGAGCTCAGGCAAGTATTTGTCATGGCGGCGAACAATGAGGCATCGTCCAATTTCTTAGTTGACATGCACATTACCCCCACTGTTGCCGAATTTAACTGTCGCTTCGTTTATTGACAGCCTCAGCAAAAAGGCTAGGAAAATCAATTCTGAAAATGAGTTATGGCGTTTCTTTGAATATCAACCATTTCTATTGTTTCTAAAATCTGTACCATGGTATCCTCTATTTCTGAGTGGTGGGTTATTAATGAATTCCAGTTGCACCTTTCCTGTGCTTGTTATAATTTTTGTCAGAAAGATAATAGCAGTTCCTGGCACAATAACCTTTCCAACACTCTGTAACTTGATTTGCTGACAATTCCTATCCTCAGTTCTTGTGACTGGAGAAGAGGTGAAGTGGAAGGGTCGATCAGAGGACAGAGATTATCCAAAAAGTTTAAATAACTAAATCATTAAATGGCTGATATCTTCTCACACGACAAAGATATTAACAAAAAGAGGAAATGGTACAATAGGAAAGCATTTTTCTTGGGATGAATATAATGAGATCAGAGAAGGTGAAATTATACAAAACTACTTGCATTCATTATAGTTTGACGGTTGGCCTTTGCACTCATTTTCACATGTCCTGTTTCCTGCTTAATCTCTGTTAAAAATAGCAAATCAATATGGCGTTTTCCGAAGATCCAAACTGAACTGAAAACCATGTTCTTTTAAAATAAAATTGTTGTTAGTCGTATTTAAATGTGTCCAGTGACATCTGATATCACAGTGATTTGAGACCCACCACTTCAGTTAAAAATTATAAGAAAATTGATCTTCCATGCAACCCCACAATCCCCCTACTGGGAATATACCCAGAGGAACTCAGATCACTCTAAGAAAAAGATACCTGCACACGCATGTTTATTGCAGCATTATTCACAATAGCAAAAACATGGAACCAACCGTGCTGCCAACCGAAAGAGGACTGGATTAAAAAAATGTGGTACATATACACGATGGAATATTACACAGCCACAAAGAAGGACAAAATTATGAATTTCATAGCAACTCAATGAACTTAGAGTCTATAATACTGAGTGATCTAACACAGAAACAAAGAACCGAGCACCACATGTTCTCACTCATAAGCAGACCTTGAACAATTATTGTAATACCATAAGAAAGGAAGTAGCAGTAGTGGGAAACTGCCAGAGGAGGGTGGGCACACCCAATCAACAAAGGTACCTGCATAATGAACATCTATATTCCTAACCCTGAATTGTACCCCACACCTTTAAAATAAAAAATTTTTTAAAAAGAGAAAAATTATAAGAACAAACTCTTCTTGGAGAGTCAGTCATTTTACATTGCACTTTTAATTCATTTCTCCCTCAGAATTTTATCCCAATGAAATACTTTTTTTTTTTTGAATTGGAGCCTCACTCTGTCACCCAGGCTGGAGTGCAGTGGCACGTTCACAGCCATCGCAGCCTCGACCTGCTGGGCTCAGCCCATCCTTCAGTCTCAGCCTTCCAAGTAGCTGGAACTACAGGCACACACTACCAGGCCCAGCTAATTTTTTTCATTTATTATAGAGACGAGGTCTCACCATGATGCCCAGGTTGATCTTGAACCCGCGGGCTCAGGCAATCCTCTTACCTTGGCCTCCCAAAGTGCTGGGATGATAAGCTTGAGCCATCACACCCAGTTCAAAATACTATTTTTTAAAGATATTTTAATCTTTAGTTTTATAGATTTAGTGGGTACATGTGCAGTTTTGTTGCATGGATATGCTGTGTAGTGGTAAAGTCTGGCCTTTTAATGTACCCATGGTCCAAACAATACATACTATACACAGTAAGTAATTTTGCACCTCTCACCCCCTCCCACCCTTCTGAGTCTCCAGTGTCTTATTATGCCACTTTTTATGTACATGTGTACACATTAGTTACCTCCCACTTATAAGTGAGAACATCCAGTATTTGATTTTCTGTTTCTGAGTCATTTCACTTAAGACAATGGCCTATAACTCCATCCACATTGCTGCAAAAGACATGATTTTATTCTTTTTTATGGCTGGATAGTATTCCACGATGTATATATACCACGTTTTCTTTATCCAATCATCAATGGATGGACACTTAGGTTGATTCCATATCTTGGCTATTGTGCATAGAGCTGCGATAAACATATGAGTGCAGGTATCTTTTTGGTATAATGATTTCTTTGTCTTGGGCAGATACCCAGTAGTGGAATTACTGAATCGAGCTGTCATTCTATTTTTATTCTTTGAGAAATCTCCATACTGTTTTCCATAGAAGTAAAATACATAGTTTTTGTTTGACAGGCTTTTATTGATTACCCTATCATATTACTCTGCTACCACAATATGTTTATACAATGTTTTTCTCTATTGAGTGATGACATTTTTGTTAACTAATAACTTATAAAACCAAAGTAAACATATTATATTTTTGGTACATTATTATTGCAAGACATAAGAAATTATTGAAAGTTCTATTCTTTTTTAAAAAAAATTATTTATTTATTTTTAAAAGGCGGGGTCTTGCTATTTTTCCCAGACTGGTCGCAAACTCCTGAACTCAAGCAATCCTCCCACCTCAGTCTCCCAAAGTGCTGTGATTACAGGCATAAGCCACCTTACCCAACCTTGAAAGTTCAATTCTTTTTTTTTATGAGTTGGAATCTCACTCCATCGCCCAGACTGGAGTGCAGTGGCACGCTCCCGGCCACCACAGCCTCGACCTGCTGGGCTCTGGTTATCCTTCCGCCTCAGCCTTCCAAGTAGCTGGAACTACAGGCGCGTGCTACCATGCCCGGCTAATTTTTGATTTATTGTAGAGATGAGGTCTCGCCAAGTTGCCCAGGCGGGTCTGGAACCCGTGGGCTCAGGCAATCCACTCACCTCAGCCTCCCAAAGTATGGGATTACAAAGCTGAGCCACCCAGCTTGGCTGAAAGTTCAGTTCTTAATGAGAAGATTGTGTATCTCGTGGGTTGGGGAACTTACCAGTGGTCTGGTTAGAGAATGACTCTCAGAGAGCAGTACTTCAAATGAGGTCATGAAACAATACACTATGGGGAGAGAAAATATGGGTAGGAGGTGTGCTTTTCTTTTATAAAATGGGGAAGAAAACAACTGTGAAAGACGAGTGGGGCTGGAAAAGGAAAACCCAGCAGATATAACCACAGGTACACTCTCCAGCTGGCTAGTTCTAAGAAAGAATATGCTGTGTGTGGCAGCTGAGATTGGATGGGGAAACTCAGTTCTTTAGGAGTTTCTGTCTATATTTCCCTTTTGAATACTGTTTTTGAATCCCCAAGGGTCAGTCACCCTTCTTAGGAGACCTAGATAATAACTCTTCCATATATCTTGGTAGAACATTGATAAATGGAAATGGTTTGAGAAAGAAAACCACTCTCAGGTTTTTATCCTTGTCTCGGTGCACAGGGCTATGTCTGAGCAGAAGCAGTATCACTCAGTGGGGAAGTAGAAAGATTCTCGGCTTTGTGGCTAGCTTTATTACTCATTAACAATTAAGCTGATAATTTGGTCATCAGTGAAACTGAGACAATCTATAAATAGATGTGATAGAGCTGTTATAAAGTATCAGTGAAATAACATAGTCAAAGTACCCAGATCATAAAATATATAGTGGGTACTCAATAAAAAAATTTTTATTTTATTTAAAAAAAATTTTTATTTTAAAGATGTGGGGTAAAATTCAGGGTTAAGTATACAAATGTTCATTATGCAGGTACCCTTGTTGATGAGGTATACCCCCCGACAGAATCCCACTACTGCCAATCCTGCCCCCACCCTAGCAATTTTCCACTACTGCAATCCTTTTCTTATAGTATTACGATAATTAATAAACAATATTTTTAAAAGTGTGTATTCATGTGCAGTATTTCCTTGCTTAAAAAAATAAACTTAGGCACATTATTTTTATTTATTTATTTTTTTGAGTCAGGGTCTCACTGTCACCCAGGCTGAAGTGTAGTGGCATGGTTGATGGTGTGGAGACAGGAGCAGCTCCTGATTGACTTTTTAAAAACAGTTTTTACAACATTTTTAGGAGGAAGAGTGGGTTCAAAAATGCCCCAAGATTTGTCTCAGATACACTCAGAGTGGTAGCCAGGTATTTAAGTGCTGAATCAGGAATCATCACAGTCATTTTTTGAGAAGAGAGGAAGAAAAAACGACTTGCGACTCTCCTAGACTCTGCTTGGAAAATTATAGGAATTTTCTCAGCCCTCTGTGAGAGCAAGAAGATAGACGCAAAAGCCACTCAGAGAACACGGTGCCTATTCTGGGAGACTCTTATCAGCCAAACACAATGCCCAACAGACAGGGAAAGGTTTCATTTCACCAGAGAAGAACTCCTGCTTTGAAATGTTTTCAAAGTTTCCATGACAAAATATTCTTTCACAGTCTCTGCATCAGTGAGCTGCTTTGTATTTCTAGCGCAGCTAAGCAATTAAAAGAAGATGAATAGATGTATTCCGGCATGTGTGATAACAAATGGCATACTTAAGGTGACAAGGTTTTCTGTGTTAACTGGCTTTGCAGTCACTTGCAAGTTTTTGAAAAATATTCCCTTTTATCGGAAGTTTTCCCCATCTTAATCTTGGCTTAAAGGCTATTTTTCTCAAAGCAAATTGGAGGAAGACTTTTCAAGTCATCTCTGATGGGACAAAATATATGTATATATTCTCTCTGTGCAAAGGAGTTGCTGCTTTTCTTATGACAGCTTAAAATTGATAAAGTTTTGAGCATCAGGCTGTTCAGGGAGACAAAAGATGTTCACCGTGGCTATGAATGATGAGACTCCTTCAGTAAAACAAGGTGGTCCATTTAAATACATACTTGATGGCTCCTATTGAGCAGTAAAGGTTAATGCAAACCACAGAGGCTTGCCAGAGACATTGGACTCAGAACATTTTTGGATCTAGGCTATTCCCAGCAACAGGGAAGAATGGAAATTTCGATACCATTTTGGTTGCCTGTTGATGGAAAGAGAACCAGGTGGCGTTTAAGTCCTTTTAATTTAACCTTCAATTCTCATCAAGGCTGTTTTATTTTTTCTTGTTTTTTTGGAAAACATACCTAACTTGGACTTCACTTAGGATGCTGCTAGTTATTTGAAACTGTATTTATTAAATATGACAGAATAATAGGAAATTCAAACTTTTTGTGTGGATTATGTACTGTATTGGGCTTAAAAAAACATGCCAGGTGGTGTAAGGCAATATACATCCATCTGGAGGAAAGAAACCTGGATTCAAGTTCTGACACTGACACTTTTGGCTCTGTGAGCTTGGGTATTACTTGACCTTGTTTAGCAACCAGTTGCAAATATAAAGTGAGACCCTGGGATCTATTGCATTCTCTAAGGGTGGTAATATGGCCCAGTGGTTAAAAACTTGTCTTTGTGATCAGATAGATCTGGATTTGGTAGACTTTTTCTATTCCTAACTGTGAAATCTTGAGTGTTTTATTTAATCTTTTAGGTTTGCTTTTGACCTCAAAAACTTAACTTTAAAAATAATAGTAACTACCCTCGAAGATTGCTGTGAGGATTTCAGGTGATGATGCAAGGACTTGATAAAGAGTAGTTCATACTGGCTGAGCTCTCTTACCCTAAAAACGTTACGTACCATGCAAAGGTCCTATGTAAAAATTCACATCATAAAATATTGGCTGGGACTCAGATGATCTCATCTAAATTCTTCATTTTATAGATGGGGGAAAAAAACCTAGGAAGAGATTAGGTGATTAATGCTCCAAGTCCCACACCAATACCCCACACCTGACTCTGATGCTGTGAAACTAAGTGCAGGTGGCACAGTCAAAAAATATACTGCTCACTCCCAGAAATTTTAAATGTAATATTTTACCCACAAATGAACTCCAAAACTTTTTTTTTTTTGAGTTGGAGTCTCAGTCTGTTGCCCAGACTGGAGTGCAGTGGCCACTCCCGGCCACCGCAGCCTCCACTTGCTGGGCTCCAGTGATCCTTCCGCCTCAGCCTTCCAAGTAGCTGGAACTACAGGCGCGCGCTACCACGCCCGGCTAATTTTTAATTTATTGTAGAGATGAGGTCTCGCCAAAGTCCCCAGGTGGGTCTCGAACCCGCAGCCTCAGGCAATCCACTCACCTAGCCTCCCAAAGGCGCGAGATTACAGGCTGAGCCACCGAGCCCCGCCAAAACATTTTTTTTCTTGGTGGTGAGGGAACCTTTATAATCAGTATATTCTCCTTCCTACCTAAAATAGCAAATTTTCCATGAGTTAAAAAAATGGACAAAAAGAGGGGTTCAACCTTCAGTAGAAGAGTTAAGACATCAGAATATGGTCCTCTGCCTAGTCTGAGCCCGTCTGTGCCTTTCAGTAGGTGAAACAAATATCTGCAGAGCATTCATCAGAGTTGTGGTGACATGTTTACAGTGAAGCTTGAGTTTCATACTCCAGTTTTCGTCCTCTCTGTAGAAAATGTTTCCAACCTCCTCCAGCCACAATTCTTTCCAGAATTATTGTCTTTGGACTTTCATGGAAACATTTTGTCCCTTACTTCCATTTAGACACTTCACTTCATTAGGCTGAAACTAACTAGGCTTCCCAACAGGAGGAAAGAGAAAGAGCAAACATTCAACCATGAAGCAAATGTGTATTTTGTGACTTGCCCTTCGTGAAGTTACCTTGCTGTGTTTGGCTAACTGGTGCCTTTAGACACAATGAATCTTACTATCTGGCAGATGGCTAGAAGAGGTTAGAATACTCTCCCAGCTCTTTAAAACTCTCAAGTGGGAACACGAAATGACAACACCTTCCAGCACAGGTAGGGATAGAGCTTGCATGGTAAACATATCTTGCCATTTCACAGTTCCATGCACAGTGTCTTTTAAAGATGTCCCTTTTCTTCATTCTCCTCGCTCCCTACCCTTTTCTTCTACAGTGGAAAATAACTTTATGCAAAAGCATAGAGAACAAATACGGCGGTGCTGAGTTTATCTGCAAAGCATGCTGAGGCCGGAGCTGCACTGTTTACTCATAGTCTCCAATCTCCATCTGAGTAAATAAACTGGTATCGCAGGATGGGCTGCTCGACAGATAACGCGTTTTGAACTCATTCACCCTGAGAAATTTCAATTGATAGAGTTTGCCTATCAAATGGATTTAGAATTGTGCTGTCACTACACAGCTTTCTATGGTGATTGCTGTGGCTCTGTGGTTCCATGCCTCAATAGACGGGTTGATTGTATATATCTGCGGCTTTCTTCTTATGATTCTGTTCATAATGGTCTGTAATATACAACCCTGTTATCCAGGAATAACGCTGAACATAACCTCTGTGATTTTAACCAAGGAGTTTATCTATTTCTAGTGCTGTTTTCTGAGAGTAAAGGAGGATATTCTTTTTTCTGACGACTTTTTCTTCCTTCCTTTCTTTCTCTTTCTTTCTTTCTTTCTTTCTCTCTCTCTCTCTTTCTCTCTCTCTCTTTCTTTCTTCCTTCCATTCCTTTTTTCTTTTTCTCTCCTCTCTTTTTTCTTTCTTTTTTCCTTCCTTTCTCTCCCCTTTTTTCCTCTCCCTCCCTTCTTCCTTCCCTCCCTCCCTCCCTCCCTTCCTCTTTCCCTCTCTCTCCTCATTATTTTTCCTCTCTCCCTCCCCCCCTCTTTCTTCCTCCCTCTTTTCTTTTCCTTTTTTCCTCTGGTCTCTGTGCCTTTCTTTCACAGTGGGCTTGATGAACATTTCTGCTGAATTTTGTGAAAATAAGATAAGTTATCAATGCATTTTCTCTTCGTTAATGGCTTCAGTGGCCCCTCACCTATTATCTGAGTGCTGTGTGCCCTGAATAGATGGCAGAATAGATGCGGCAGCCTTGCACTGGGCAACTATCCCAGTTGCCAGGGAGGAGTCCTGAATCTTTGATCGAAATCAAGGACTGTCATGTCCTCACGCTTCACTGGTTCCAGGGAGAAGGCCAGGATTATATCTCTTTGGAAAAAGAATCAACGATATTTCCTTCAAATGCTGCGATTTCTCATGCAGGTTCAATTATCTATAAAAAGAGCTTCTACAGCAAAGAGATTTCACTGCAGAGAAATACTGTTAGGTCAAATGGAATACAAATAAAACTATATACCAAACTATCTCTGATAAGTAATTTAATATGAACTGAAATCTGCAGTTGCAGGAAAATCTCCCCAAATACTGATGTTTTCTCAAAGGAAATATTGCTAAACTACCTTGCTCAAGTTGACCCCTGTGTTCATGCCACAAAATCACGCCCTTAACCACTCTCTCTGACTAAAATCCTCAAAACATCAGTATCAACATTGTACTTTTATTAAATTTAATGTTGACCCAAAATGATGAGGTATAGGACCATCATTGAATTTCAAACTGACCTCGACGTGAAGAAGGAATGGGAGCTATAAACAGGTTGAGCTGGTTGAATCTAGAGGCAAGGTAAGGAAGAAAGACTTTGTATAGATGCCAAGAGGTCAAAACTGGCAGTGCCCAGACAGAGCAGAACACAGGTCAGGAGACACACGAGCTGTTTCATTCCAGATTTACCTCAAGTGCTGCCTCCTTGGATAAAATGTCTCTGACCACCCAATTAAAATGTCACTCTCCCCCAATTCAGCCTTATTGTTTACTATAAACCACAGTAATAACATATGTATTTAAAATATATGTATTTTTAAAATGCGGTTATTATTTGAATTTCCCATTGAAATACAAGCTCGTTGAAGGCCACTGTTTGGTTCACTGTTTAACACCTAGAGTGGGTTCCTCAGAGCAGCACCTGGCACTTGGTGGAAGTGCAAACCACAAAAATCTCTGTGGAAAATAGAGTGGTGATTTCTAAAGGAACTAGAAATTGACCTTCCATATGATCTAGCAATCCCCCTTCTGAGAATACACCCAGAGGATATATTCTACAAAAAAGACAACTGCATACCTATGTTTATTACTGCACTTTTCACAATAGCAAAAACATGGAACCAAACCTGTTGCCCATAAAAGCTGGGCTGGATAAAGAAAATGTGGTACATATATACGATGGAACACTACGTAGCCATAAAGAAGGACAAAATAGTGGACTTTGCAGCAAATTGGATGGAGTTGGAAACAATCATACAGTGATCTATCACAGAAACAAAGAACTGAATACCACATGTTCACACTCATAAATCGAGCCTGAACATTAACCACATTGATACAAGGGAGGAATTGACAGTAGCAGGACATTGCTGGGGGTGGGTGGGGGGAATGTGGCAACATAAGGGTACCCAGTCCTAACCCAGGAGAAGTGAGGACTGGTTGGAAACCCAAACTTCACCTGCACATAGATTACTTATGTACCTAATCCTGATTTGTAGCCCATATCTCTATAATAAAGTAAAAAAAAAACCAAAACCTTTTATGAGTTGACTTTACTTTCAAAGGTTACTACTGAATATAAAAAAAGAACACAAAATGGAAAATATAACTTGGTTATATTTCATTGTAGTTGGAAGTTTTAATCTGGATTATTGATTGCTAGTAAGCCTTCCAGTGACTAAACACTTTCTAGGTTTTATGTAAGAACTGCACTATGTTTGGTACACAGTAGTGTTCTATTACAAACTTGGCACAGATCATCTAGAAAGATGCAAAGATGCCTTTGCAAGAATTTCCATGGGGTCTGTTACATTTAGAGAAGTCAAGGCAGATTATCTTTCTTAGTGAGGAACATGCAGCATGAGTATGAGATTTGATAATACCTATTAAACATATGTGGAAATAGCTAATGTTTAGTGACTAATAATAGTTAACTTTTCCAGTGCCAGGCAGTGTTTTAACTACCTTACACTAATTAGTTTTTTTAATACTCACTACAACCCTTTGAGGTAAGTTTTGTTATTAGCCCCTGTTATATAATCAAGGATTTGACTGGTCTTTCCCACTGGTTCACAATGGGCAGTCTTTAAGTCCTCGGAATTTCCTGAGTGATAGAAGTGTTTTTGCTCTTCATGGTGGTCTCTGATGGATCATGCTAATGTGATGGTTCATGGTAGCTCCTCTTTCAGGATGAGGGCTGGCTCTGCTGGAAAGACCAGCTATGTGATTAGCGAGTTGGGGCTTTGACCCATGCAATATCAGGCCAATCTCTTCGTGGTGGAGGACTGGAGATTAAGTCCAATTACATGGTCAATGATTCTGTCAGTCATACCTATATAATGAAACCCAGGTAAAATCTTGAACACAGAAACTTGGGTGGGGTTGGTGTGTCAGGACCCCACAGGAAGAAGCCTCGGAAGCTTTGGATTTGGATTTGAGACCCTCCCAGACCACATCCTGTGTGTTACTTCTTTTTACTGATTCTAAATGTATCCTTTTGCTGTAATAAAACTGTGATAGCACAGTTCTTTCCTGAGTTCTGTGAGTTGTTCTAGCAAATTATCAAACCTGGAGAATTTGTGAGAGCCTCCAAATTTGCAGTCATTTGTTAAGAAATTTGCAGTCATTTGTTCCCATGTGGCCTGGGAACCCTTGAGTCTGTGGCTAGTGTTTGAGGTGAGGGTAGTCTTGTGATATTTGAAACTCTAGTCTGTGAAGTTTCATCTAATTCCAGGTAACGTCAGAATTGCATTGTAATAGTCTCACTTTTCAGAGAGAAAAAGAGGGGAAGGCAGAGGCCAAATAATCTGACCAAAGTCTCACAACTAGTGAGTGGTAGCATAAGGAATTAAATCCAGGCTATTTTAGGGGAGAAAAATAATTTTTCCTCTCTCCTTTAAAATTCTTGGACCTCAGTAAACTGGGATCCCTGCAATGAAAGGGAGGTTAACAGCAGAAAAACAAACGGCAGTTTATTAACATGTGTACATAAACTTCATATAAACATAGGGAAAAACTCAAGGAGAGAATAACTCTCTGAGGTGGCTTAGAATTCAGGCTTATATATAATCTTCAGCTGAAGACAAAAGAGGAAGGGTGTGGGGAAGGACAGTTGTGGGGATGTGACCAGGAATATACATAAGCCAGAGGAAGGTTTGTTCTTGTGATTTAGTTATTCTTCTCTTCCAGTTATAGAGAGACAAACTTGCAAATTGAGATTTCCTTTATAAGTGTAAATTTACCCCACAAAAGGGTAACTTCTGTTTTCAGAGTTTCTCTTGTTTCTCAAAATAATCAGCTCAAAATAATCCTCAAGCGAGAGTAGCATATTTTTTGGGTAGCATATTCTGCTGCCTTCACTCTTTGCCTGTAGATGTTTTCTGCTCTTAATTATTATGCTGCTTTCTCTCTCACTTGAAGAGCTCATTTCAGTTTTCAACAGGTGTAGGATTAGAACGAACTCACTAGAATTCATTACCCGGCCCACACCTTGATTTTGAACTTCTGGCCCTCGGAACTCTGAGAGAATAAATTTCTATTGTTTTAACCCACCTAGTTTGTGGTCATTTGTTACAACAGCCCCATGAAACTATGACAATATTTCAAGTTTAATCCAACTCAAACAGAACTCTTGATCTTCCCCCACCTGAAATCTATTTTCCTATCTTGCTTTCTCAGCAGGTGGTAACTTTACCCACCTAGTTGCTAAACCAAGATTTGAGGGGTCATCCTCGATTCCTCTTTTCCTTGCCTCCCACATCTCACCTCCTACATACTTGCTGCTTTTACCTTCGAGAGAGACCTACCTTTTCTGCCTCCATTTTTTTCCAACTCCATTGCTATTACCCTGCTGGCAGCCACCGCCATCTCTGGCTTGAGCTATAACCATGCCTTCCTTACTGATCTCCCTCCTTAAGTTTTTGTCCCATTGCACTTAGAATAAAACCCAAAGTTCTTATCCTGGCTTACAAAGCATTACAAACAGATATCCTTTTTGTTTCTCAACTAGAACAACTCATTCTCACCTTAGACCTTTGCACTGGTGGTTGCCTCTGCCTGGTATGTGCTTTCCCTGCTCTTGATGCAACCAGCTTCTTCTAGTCAGTTAAATCACAACTTCAGTGTTACTTCTCCAGGAGACCTTTTCCTGATCTCCTGGTTTCACTGGTCTTCCTGGTATTTACTCTCTGCTGCATTAGCCTATTAAAATTCCTTGCATTGCGACCATTGTTATCGCACATGCCTTCTTATTTGTTCATCTTACCCACTATAATATAAACCTTTTGAGAGGAGAGAACATGTTTGCCTGGTTCACCACTACTTTGCCAATGTCTTAGCAGTCTTTGGCATATAAGAGGAACTCAGTAAATATTTGTTAAATGAATAACTTCATCCACTCCATCCCTTGCAACACTTATGCAGGAAATATGGACACAGGTTTTCAAGCATAGAGCTTTGAAAGTTTGGACAAATCAACTAGAGAAGAGTGAACAATGATCTAACATGATTGTTGTTTCTTGATAAGAGTCTTTTACACATTTTAGCTTCCTTTTGGATGTGTAGAATTCTTTCCCTGCTGTTGACAAACACTGAACCCACCAAATTTGGAAGAGTGTATGTAACACACACACACACACACACACACACACACACACACACAAACATGGTGCCAAAAAAATGTATACATTTTAAGAAAAGAAAATACTGTATTAAAATTGTGATACTCAATATATACCACTAACAAAAGAATACAAGTCATGTTTGACTTCTGTGATTACAAGGGGTGCTCAAAGTGGTTACCATCAATGTCTAGACACTTCTGATTATGGCAATCATCTGTTAAAATGTGTATGCTTTTTTTGGTACCCCTGCATATTTTATATGGGGGCCTCAAGGAAACCTGAAATTATCTTTCGGAAGGTGGGTCCCTTGTAGTACAGGTTCCCTATGCTAGATACGTGTCCCAGGAGCCCATTGACATCAGTGTTCCAGCTAGCATTATTGTGAGAGGCTGAATTTGGCTTCAGTGAATTATTTTTTGGAGACTCTTTCAACGTGTTTGCCCATTTAATGATGGATGATTTATGAGTGTACCTGCCTACACCATGCTGAGTGTTCAACAATTTTTGACCAAAACTGGTATGACCCCTGTGCCCCACCTGATTTTATTCACCTGATTTTTTTTTTCCTGGATGAAAAAAGTCCTCAGAGAGAAACATTTTGCCAACGTGGAAGAGGTTAAACAAAAAAATGACAGAAGCACTAAAAGGCATCAAAGTTGATGAGTTCAAAAACTGTTTGAACAGTGGAAAAAGCATCTTGGCTCAAACAAGGAGTACTTTGAAAGTGACTGAAGTTTAAGCATATGAGAATAAATAAATTCCAGGTTTTGGGGGGACTATTTATGTGTGTGTGTGTGTATATGTGTGTATCCAGTATGTTTATTTCCCAAAGCATGCATGGCACCTTTAAATTTATTAGTATTGTGGGGGAATAATCATTATATAAAATGAGTGAATAAATGTTCTCTTCATTAGTGTCTACACACCATTAAAGCCTATTGAAGCATGCCTAATTTAATCACTTTAAATCACCTACACTCAGTAAAAATAATTTTTACACTTCACTGATAGTTTTGGAAATCTTGGTTGTTATTAGAAAACAATGAAAAACAAATGAGCACATTTCTGATACAGGACCACCTTCTAAAGAAGCAGTTAACAATTGTCTTAACTCTTTCTTATTAAAATATGAATTCTAATTTGATATTTATTTAACTCATGCTTTCAGAAGTTGAACTTTAGATTGATGTAAAAATGCTTGATAAATTCATGTGCTATCTGAACACAAGTGATATCCTAACAATTATCCTAACCCCAAATTACCTGTGTTTGCGTGGTGTCTGAGATAATAATGCTTTTTTACATTATGAAATGTTTAAAACAAAAATCAAAGAAATAATATTTTGAGACACATGAAAATGATATAAAATTCAAATTTCAGTGTCCATAAATAAAGTTTTGTCAAAACACAGTCATGGTCATTCATGTATATACTGCCTATGATAGCTGCTTTCCCTCTGCCCTTGTAGTGTTGGGTAGTTGTGACAGAGACCATATAGACCATAAAGTCTAGATATTTGTTATCTAGCTTTTCACAGATAAGTTTGCTGGTATTGTATTTGAATAATATTTAAATAATATTTTCATTGCTCTGTTCATCTTTTTTTTTTTTTTTTTTTGAGTTGGAGTCTCACTCCGTCGCCCAGACTGGAGTGCAGTAGCTGCTCCCGGCTACTGAAGCCTCCACCTGCTGTACTCCGGTGATCCTTCTGCCTCAGCCTTCCAAGTAGCTGGAACTACAGGCACACGCTACCACGCCCGGTTAATTTTTTTGATTTATTGTAGAGATGAAGTCTCACCAAGTTGCCCAGGTGGGTCTCGAACCCACAGGCTTAGGCAATCCACTCACCTCAGCCTCCCAAAGTGCGGGATTACAGGCTGAGCCACTGAACTCGGCTGTTCTGTTCATCTTAACCATCTAATTTGAAGACAGTATTGCAGTATATTTAAATTGAGACCAGTATTTTCTTATTTCTAAGAATTGTCACCATTCAATATAAAAACAGCAACAAAGACAGAGAAAATGGAGTTATGCACATCAAGTATAATAGCATACATCCATGGAACGCATTAGTTAAAATGTTCCTCCCTAGGCTATATGTCTTTGTTGGGGCATCTATCTATATTCAGGTACAATATTCAGGTACAATATTCAATCAAACATGTATTTAAAGTCCTTGGTGTTGTGACACAAAGATAAATGAGGAAGTCCCTATTCTCCAGGAGTTCGTGATTGAGCAGGACATTCACATTCTCATTTAATTCCCATGCACTCACCACTGTTTTAGAAATGAGGCAGCAGAAATACAGAGAGATGAGGCAGTTTGTCTAAGCCCCTGGAAACAGTTGAAATCCTGTGGGTTTTTTTTTTTCTGGATGCAGGTTAACATAGTAGTCCCAAAGACAGACACACTTCTATAAATGGCACAATGCTAAGCAACTGTGTAGGAAGAAGAAAGGACCTGAGGATCGCCCAGTTCAGTCAGTCCACTTCAGAATGAATTCCTGGGCATGTCGTGTCTTTCAACATCTGTCAGATTTCTATAGACTCTCCAGGCTGACATGGCTAAAGGTCAAGCACAGAAGATACGGGGAATGGGAAGGCATCGGGCCCCCTATTTTCTAAAGGACTGTGTCCTTTAGAAAATATATATCAGTGGATCACAGACACCATACCAACTTTCCCACTTAAAAAAAATGTCAAAATAGACTCGGTGGAGCCCTAAACAGTGTAATAACGTAAGGGAAAGCTGCGGGGGTGCTAGGAGAAGCTGTGAAGTGTGACCTTTCTCATATGAGAATGTGCTGACCCACTTCCATTCCAGGTAGAGAATAAATTCGGGTAATGATATGTGCTGCTGTCTTGTGGAGCCCCCACGTGGCCTTACAGATGGGCACAGGCCAGAGCTCAGAGCAGCCACGTAATAGAGACGCTGGTAGTCATCTCTGTGGTTCCAACTGAAAAGGCAATTCAGAAGTTTAATAAAGGTCTACACTGTCGCCCTTGCCATCATAAGAAGGAAATGGTCCCTCCCTCCAGTATGAGCTATTTCTGTAATCTAGGAACTTTAAGAGAAAAAGTATTATATAATCAGAAGAGCAGAGAGGGAGGAGCGTAAGCACTTGCCCTACACCTTTGGGAACTGGCTGATTCAGACCACCTTCTTATGATAACATGTAAGGACTGACTTTTCATTTCACTTATTGATTCATTTAATCTTCCATACGTATTTTTCTTGGGTTTATCCCCAGGAGGGTGGTTAGTACTGACATAAATTTTTCAAATGAGGTTTTCCAGAATCATAATAGAAACAAATATTATTGTTAATTCGAATGATCCTACAATTGTTTAGAACTACAATTGTATAGTTAGCAATAATATATAGTTTCAAATAACTACACTATCAAATATTCTCAACACAAGTAAATGTGTTTGAGATACTGGACATGTTAACTACCCTGATAGGGTCTAGGGTCAGTATGCATTATGTATGTGTGTGTGAGTGTGTGTGTGTGTGTGTGTGCGTGTGTGTGTGTATACAAAAACATCACTATGTACCTCCTGCATAGGTACCATTGTTATTGTCAATTAAAAAATAAAATTTTTAAAAAATTAGAAAAAATAGCCCCAAATGAAGTTCAATCTCATAGTAAAAGCACATTCAAGAATAATATAATAAACACTCATGAACTCATGACCTATATTCGTTTACTAACATTTGTCACCTTTGTGCTTGGACGCTCTCTCTCTCTTGCTATTCTATGTAAGAACGACTTTCCTGAAACATGTGGACTGTCGCTCTTAGGAGCTGGAAGAGATCTTAAGTATTGCCTTCTCATGCATGAAAGAAAAAGAGTAGACAGCATATAATTTTTTTTCTTTTTTGGAGCCATTGGAGAGTTAGCTGTAGCCTTCCTGATACTTCCCTCTTCAGTTCATGTTTTCTAAGAAATGGACATTCGTTGACATAACCAAATAATATCATACTCAAGACATCAACATGAACACACTATTATCTAATTTGCTGTCCATATTAAACATTTCACAATTGTTCCAACAACATCCTTCATAGGTGTTTTAAAAAGCTTTTTAAAAAAAGTTAAAAATCCAGGATCGTGTGTTGCATTTACTTGTCATACCTTTTCAGGGTTCTTTAATTTAGGGCACTCTTTTGGCCCTTTGAGGAGTCTTTTTTTGGCCTTTTAGAGAGTCAATTTTAGTTGTTTTGCAGATTGTCCTTCAATGTGAATTTGTCCAGTGATTTTCTCGTGATTCAGGTTAAATATCTTTTGGTAGAAATGCTACAGAGCTATATATCTCACCTTCTCAGTAAGCTAATTAGTAACATATTAGATCAGTTTGTGCTATTATCAGCTATGCTAAATTTGAACTTTTGATTAAAATGAGGTTCATCAGATTTCCCCACTATAAAATATACATTTCTTTTTTAAATTAATAGTATTTGGGGGAGCAATACTTTCAAACTGTGTTACTATCTTGTTCTTCAGCAATTTTTCATCCACCTATCATTGACTCTTTATCTCAATCAATTATTTTTATGGTGGCTGCAAGTGGTGATTACTCTGTTGCCCAGGCTGGAGTGCAGTGGCACGCTCACAGCCATTGCAACTTCAACCCGCTGGGCTCAAATGATTCTTCTGCCTCAGCCTTCCATGTAGCTGTAACTACAGGTGTGCGCCACCATGCCTGGCTAATTTTTTAAAAAAATTCTGTTGTAGAGATGAGGTCTCACCATGTTGCCCAGGCTAGTCTCCAACACCTGGGCTCAGGTGATCCTCTTGCCTGACTCACAAAGTGCTAGGATCACAAGTGTGAGACACCACATCTTGCCCGATTTTTGAATTCTATCTTCCCTTCTGCATTTATTAGTTAGAATTTTTTTGCAAAGTAGAGGTTTTCTCCATCCAACTTAAAAATATTTTTTATTTATCATTGTTATACAATATCACACACATACATATATATTATATTTGTATGAAATCAGTTTTAAAAATTTATTGTGTTATAAGTAGTTTCTGCTATTTTTTTATTAGTATGGTACTTGAGTCAGAATCAGGTTAATTTAGATACACATCAACTTACTTCTGCTGCTGGGAAGCTGATCTGTGTGACTGTGAATTCTAGCTTGGACAAGAGCTTTCCTGCGACATGTTGACTATGGTTCTTAAGAGTTGCAGAGATCTTAAGCATTATTTCCTTACGGATAGTAGGAATCGGATACCGAATGTCTCTGTCCATCAGTGGGAAGAGTCTATACTATTCTATTTGCTCTCTGCTCTGGAATGCACATCTTCTTCCCAGTCAAGATGCCCTCATGCATCAAATTCATCACACATCTTCTGCCATCTGGTGGTAGGTTACTAAGTCAACAAGAAGAGATCAGGCAGACAAAGTCTACAGATATTTGGAGACCAAAGTAGGGTCTGTGCTGTCTAATACAGTCCACACATCAGATGACAGTGCCCAGTCAGCATATCAACCGTTTTGAAGTAGGACTCTTTTATTTTAAATGCGTGTGGCTTTTGAGGGGAGAGAAAAAGAAGAAACAGTTACTGGTCTGTGCTGGGACCTGTTACAAATGTTACCCAAGTTAAACTTCAAGTAGCTCTAGAAGGCAGATGCTATTATTCTTATTTTATAGGTCAGGAAAGAGAGAATCAAATAGTCTGTCATGGTCATTCATCTTGTGAGCGGTGGAGCCAATATTTAAAACAAATTTGTCATATTTGAAGCTTGAGTTTTTTCTTTCACTACACCAAATCTCAGATTGAAATCAAATGGGATACACACAATAAAAGCAATAAAAATGTGTTCAAACATTATAATATATACTTTAAAACACTTGATTTGAAGATCCAGGAATCTTTCTGCCTTAAACTTTTGAGTAGCTAGGACTACAGACCAATGCCAAAATGCCCAATTGACTTTTTCAGTGGATACCTAATCAGATAATCACCAATATCAGACTTCTTCATTTCCATATTAAATTTAAGAAAGGCAAGTATTTAAAAAGGACTGAACTTAGTGACTATGGAGTTGCTGTGAACATTAAATTAGGTAAGGTATGTGAAGTTATCTCAGTATATCTCTTCCTTTTTATTTTAAGTATGTGGGGTACAATTCAGGATTAGGTATACAAGTGGTCATTGTACAGGTAACGTTTGGCCTCCCTTTGTTTCCCACTTTGCCTGGTTTGATTCCCTTTGGTTCCCACTTCGCCTACCCTTAAATGTGCTCTCCCCTCTCCCTCCTTTAGCAGTTTCTGGCTACTGCCCATCCCTTTCTTATGCTATTGTGGTAAATGTTCAGGGTTCACTTATGAGTGAGAACTTTGTGGTACTCAGTTCTTTATTTCTGTGATAGATCAGTGAGTATTATAGCATCCAAGTTGCTGTGAAGTCCATGATGACAATTGCCATTATTAGTTGTGAGAAAAGTGAGTGGGAATCCTTTGAAGTTGGTAAATAGTCCTTAGGCCTGAAGACTTTCTTGATGTATCTTCTTAGAGATGCTTCACGGAGTTGCTCTTGATTTTTCTCCTTGACTCTATATTTAAGTTAAAGTGGTTCTTGGTCAAACGGGGCCTCCCACACTTACTAGTCAGATGCCATCCATGACTGATAAATGGAGAGTCTTAACTTTTCTTCTCTGCTTGTTGCAAACCACCTGATTTGGAAAAAACAATTGTTCTAGATTGTCGGGACTCAACCTGTGACAGTTTGAACTCATTGAGGATAAACTTATTTTAGGCTATATTTCTAAGGTACATTGTAGATTTCGATATTTATATGAATGCTGATGAAACAAAAAATGAAGCATTGTCTTTCGTTATCTTTAATTTTTTTGGCATGTACATGTGTAACTCTCCCTTTACTAATAACTTATCAACTAGAAATGCATGATATTTTAATTTATTTGATCAATTTTTGACTTATATGTTATCATTTCATAAAGCAATTTGTCGTAGATTTATTTAAAAATACTATCTATTATATTCTAGGTACTAAGTCACTTTATAAGGTAGGATTTAATTTAATTAGTTAATGTAAAAATCCATGTGCCAAGCACTCTGCCTGGCAATATAAAAATGAATAGGATATGGTCTTTTCTCTCAAGGAACTTAAAGAAAGTTTATCATCACAACTCAGTGACATTAATATTATTAAATGCATTTACTGGGAATTTAAAAAACTGAAACTTAAAAAAACTAAAATAACTTGTGTAATGTTACACAAGGATTAGTGGTAGCATTGTAATTTGAGTCAATTAAATATTTTTATAATATTCTATTTCCCAGATTGGCTTTTAAAACTATATCTCTTTATGTTTTTTTAAGACATTGACCTGAGAGAAAAATATGCATCCTTAATTTATTACAGTCTATTCAGAATCGATATTATACAACTTCCCACATAATATAACAATCATATAACAGTATACTTTCATTTTTCGCCTCTCCAATCTTTGAGATCTTGTTTATCATACATTTTATTTATAAGTATGTTATAAACCTCACAATATGTTGCTATTAGTTTTTTTTTAAACAGGAAATTCTCTTTTAAAGACATTTAAATAAAGATTAAATTATATGTCTTTTTCCATGTAGCTGCCATTCCTGGTGCTCTACATTCCTTCACATAGATTCTTATTTATGTGTGATAACATTTTCATTCTTTTGACATTTCATGTTCAAATAGTGCAGAACTTTGGCAATAAATCCAGCCAGCTTTTTTATGTCTGAAAATGTCTTTATTTTGCTTTCATTTTTGCAGCATACTTTTGCTGGATATAGAGTTCGAGGCTGAGAGTTGTTTTTTTCTTTTGGTATCTTAAAGATGTTGCTCTATTATCTTCTTGCTTCCTTTGTTTCAGAAGTCTACTCCCATCCTTTCCTCTGTTCTTTTTTATGTAACATGTTTCCTTGTCCCCTTCTTTGGTGCTCTTAATTTTTTCTCTTTATCACTGGTTTTGAATATTTAATTATGATATATCTTGGTAGTTTAATTCATATTTCTCATGTTTTGACTTTGCTGTGATCTGTGGGTTTGTTGTTTAATTTGATCTGTGGGTTTGTTGTTTAAATAAATTCAGAAAATTTTTTCCACCATTTAAAAAAATTTCTTTCTTTCTTTTCTCTCCTTAGTGACTCCAAATATATAAATATTGGGCCACTTGAAGTTGGCCCACAGTTCACTGTGCTCTGTTAATTTTTGTAATTTCTTTTTTTTCTGTAATTAATTTTGTGTGGTCTCAATGCGATTTCTTCAAGTATTTGCTTCTTTATTATACAATATGTCGTTATTCCCACTCAGGGTAATTTTCATTTCAGTCACTGTAGATTTCATGTCTTAAAGTCTGATTTTCCCAACTTCCTGGCTTTACAGAGCCTTCCTCTGTTTTTTGTACTTCTTGTCTCTCCTTAACATTTTGAACATATGACATACAGTAATAATAATAATGATTGTTTTTGTTTGTGTCTGTTAATTCTAGCATAGGTCTCAGTTCTGGGTTGATTTTGGTTGACTGAATTATCTCCTTATAGTAGGTTGTATATTCTGGCTCCTTCGTATGCCTGATAATTTTTGCTTGGATGCCTGGCATGGTAAATTTTATCCTGTTGGGGGCTGGATATTTTTATATTCCTATAGATAATTTTGTGCTTTGTTCTGTATGCAGCTAGTTACTTGAAAATAACTTGAACCTTTTGGGTCTTGCTTGTATAATTTGGTAAGTGTGACCAGAGCATCATTTGGTCTAGGAATAATTTTTCACTATTTCTCAGGCAATACCCTCCTGAGTACTCAACTCAATGTCCCATGAATAATGTGATTCTCTAGTCTGGCTGATGATAACAGGCACCAATCATTGTCCTATGTGACCGTTGGGTACTATTTTCTCTGATTCCCTGGCCTCAGGTACTTTCTCCATATGAATGCGCTGAATATTTGATGGAAATGCCCTGAAGATTTCCAGGTTTCTGTTTTTGTGTGCAGATATCCCCTTTCTGGTACTCTGTCCTGCACACTCTAGCTGTCTTGCTTTTCTGGACTCTGAGTTCCATTTTCTCAAATCAGAAAACAAGGTTTGCCTGGTTTATCTCAAGCTGGAAGCTGTGACAGACATAAATTCCACCTTACTTATTTCCTGTCTCTGACTATCATCCGCTGACTGACGTCCAGTGTCTTGAAAATCACTGTTTTATGTTTTTTTATTTCATACATTGTATTTTTCAGTTTTTATATTTTCATTTGGCTCTTTTTTCTTTTTTTTTTTTTTTTAGTTGGAGTCTCTCTCTGTCACCCAGGCAGGCATACAGTGGCGTGATTACAGCTCACTGCAGCCTTAACCTCTTGGACTTAGGCAATCCTTCCACCTCAGTCTCCTGAGTAGCTGGGACTACAGGTGCATGCCACCACACTCAACTAATTTTATTTTTTGTGGTAACAAGGTCTTGCTATGTTGCCCAGGCTGGTCTCAAACTCCTGGACTCAAGTGGTCCTCCCATCTCTGCCTATCAAAGTGCTGAGCTTATAGGTGTGAGTCACTGTGCCTGATCAAAATTTTTAATAATGCTTATAATAACTTTTTAAGCGTACTTCCCTAATAATTCTGACGCCTGCATCCTTCTGGGAGACTGTTTCTATTGGCTATTTTTTCTTTTGATTAAAACTCATATTTTTAAAAGTTATTTGTCTGTATAGCAGTTTTAAAAAGTATATACTGTACATTGTGGATGTTACATGATTTATAGTTTATGATGTTTTCTTTAAAGAATGTTGAGGGTTTTTTTTTTTTTTTCTGGCTGACAGTTAAATTTTGGTGGATCATTTAGATACTGGACAGTGGTGGTTCTTGACCATGAGTTATTTTGCTCCCTTCAACCCAGGAAACATTTGACAATGCATAAAGATATTTTTGGTTGTCACAACTTGATGGCAATGGTGGTATGTAGAAGGCAGAGATCATGAGGGCTACCAAGTATCCTACAGTCCCCAAGATAACACCTCCTAACAAGGAATTATCCGATATTTCAGTTGTGCGGGGGTTGAGAAACCTTAGGTTTTAGATTTTGTTAGAGAGGGTCTGTTTCAGGTTCTCCCCTGTCCCAGGGCATGTCCATTACTCTAGGGCATGGTTTTTATTCCCAAGGCATAGCCTTTCAGGGAATGTAGATGGCCTAGTTACTAAGTGAAGTCTCTTCACTCCACTCTGACGGGCTATGACTCCAGTCTCCCAGATTTACAAGCTCTGGTATCCTCATTTGGGCGACACCTTCCACTAGCTGGTTTTTGATTGCCCTCCTGAGTCTTACCTCGTACACGTGTAGTCCAGTGCTGGGTCCTGGATGGCACCTGCACGTAGAACTTTGGGGACTCCTCTTTTGGCATCTTTCCTAGTTCAAGTCCCTTGCCCTGAAATTCCAACCTTCTCAGCAATCCTGAACTTCAAGCTCTGTCTCTTCTGCCTAATGAGATAGCCACTTTCTGTACTTCTGTTCAGAAAGCATTATAGACAGAAATGTGGGATCAAAATGAAGTTCATCTCACATGCTTCTCTTCTGTTGAGAATCACAGAGCCCTGTGCAGTTTGTTGCCCAGTGTCTGACAACAATTGCTTCAAATATTGTGTTTGGTTTTATAATTTACAACAGGAGTGTGATTGAGATACCAGTCATTCTGTCATGACCAGAGGTAGATATCCTAAAAATAGAATTTGAATCCCAACTCTAAATCTCAGTTTTCTGCATCATTCTTTGAGAGTAACAAGTTGTTCTTTTAATCAGAAGTAATGATTTGATAATAGATGAAGATGAAATTATAGTTTCCTTCCCTAGGAAACGCTGAGAGGACTATTTCTGCTAGAGTTGCCTTCTCATCCCATTCTCCAATGCCACTTTCTCACTGCCTACTAGCACCATACAAATGGTATCTTCTCTACCAGAGATAATAATAGCTAACTGTACTGAATAACTCATGTCAAGAACAACCACTGTCCACGATCTGTGTGATCCACCAAAAATTAACTGTCAGTCAGTTAATTTTTTTTCATTGCTGGGCACTGTGCCAAAAATGCACATGTGTTCTATTTTGCTTAATGTTCACAACAGCCCTGTTTTACTTATAGGGAAACTGAGGTTCCAAGAGGTTAAGTAACTTGCATGTTTTCAGACCCAGTTCAGTGACAGAGCTGAGACATACACCTAAGTCTGTATGACTCCAAAGACTCAATTGTGTATCAGTTAGGGCAGGCTAATTGCTGTAGCAAACAACTCTCAAATCTCTAGGACAGAACACAGTAACAGTTTATGAAAGCATCCTTGTTCACATCACATTCTAGCCCAGGTTAGGAAGAAGTCAGACTCCCACAGTCCTTCCTTCTCATGGCCCCATCGTTCCCTGGGGCCTTGGAGTTTTCTGCTGTTCTGCTTTAGAAGACAAAAAAGAGAAAGTGGAAGATCAAGCTGGAAGATTTATTTGT
The DNA here is from genome assembly GCF_000164805.1 of Carlito syrichta. Taxonomy (NCBI): domain Eukaryota; kingdom Metazoa; phylum Chordata; class Mammalia; order Primates; family Tarsiidae; genus Carlito; species Carlito syrichta. The sequence goes on from NW_007247417.1 coordinate 85,816, forward strand.
TTATTTTTTGCTATGCATGACTTTAATAAAGATAGATATTAAGAAAATAATATATAAAAAATACTGTACTTGTATGTTCATTGCAGCACTATTCACAATAGCAAAATCACGAATCAACCCAAGTGTTCACCAACAGTTGAAGAACAGTTGAAGAAAATGTGGCATATATACACTATGAAATAATACACAACCATCAAAAAGAGTGAAATCATTTCCTTTGCAGCAACATGGATGGAGCTGGAGATCATCATCCTAAACGAACTGATCTAGTTGGGAGATTTTAAGGTCTGTCAGTGGAGAACATCATCTCTGATCACATTCAATAGGCAGAAGTCAGTTACCAAGCCCCTCCTAATCACAGGAAGACTGGAAAATGTAGTCTAGCTGTGTACTGGGAGGAAAAAAGGGAAAGGTTTCAGTGAAAAACTAGCTACTTTTTGCCATAACACATTAAGCCAAATCCCCTCTAAGTTGCTCCTTGGGGAGTATTTATACACTTGGCTCTAAATGGAGTTTTTTTAGTCTGGGACCTGGTTCAGTGTCCCAAATAATCCTCTAGGCTAGTGAAAGTTGACACAAATCATACCCTGAGAAGATTTAGATCTTTAGTTCATGTGTCCATTGTATTTTTCGCCATAGGACCAATAATGCATATTACCATCATCATTCCCAGTTTTAAATAAAAACTTTTATTATTAAATTTTTTATATTCTGAACTACAGGTGGTATCTACATTATTTGTATTAAAGTGCTTTCCCACCATTCCCTCATGTCAGGCTCCTTGGACCTGGGTCAACATGGAGTCACACCTTGTTTTCTGGCCTTTGTCTTGTCCCTGTATCAGGCACTTAGAGTGATATCATCCAGTGAAAACTTTGAGTCTATAAACACAAAATGAGTGTCAGGAACTTTATAATGGGTCTGGAATTAATGCTAAATGGAAAATAAAAAACAGACAAAAATCCCCAAAACACCAGTATGAGGAAGACACTTTCGACCATGACTAGCTTAGGTTTCTTTGAGACATGGCAGTGACACCTGGGAGACTAAGAGTTAACTTAGAAAGAGGCAGAGTGGCAAAGTGCTTTAGTCAGATTGCCCTCCTCAGCCCACCTGAGTCTTTCCTTGGATTTCCCATGTGGCTCCCATCTGCTTGGCTGGAATGTTTGAATAAATTCCCTGAATTTCATTTCAAATGCACCTGCTCTAACCCAGGACCTCTGTTTCTCTCCTTGAGATGGCACTTGCAAATTCTCCCTGTCTTCATGTCTTTCTTCCTAATCCATTCTACAGAAGACTGCAATGCCCTTCTAAATGTGCAGTTCGTACCATGTCTTATTTTTTCTCAGAAATCTCCAGCGGCCCCTTTCCATCTCCAAGTCATGGCTCTGCCCTGCATCTCTCCCTTGGTGTCTGTTTCTTCCCACATATACCCTCAGATACCACTACACTGGTGCCCTCTGTGTCTCTAGAACTTGTTTTGTGTGACCCACACCTACACTTTCAGTAGCGAAGTTCCCTGTACCTGGTTACTGACCCATTCTCACTGCTCTTCCTCAAATCCTACCCAGTTTTAAGGCCCAAGTAACAACTGATGTCTACACCAAGTTTCTGGTTAAACAAATCTCTTTGTTTGTATTTGTGTCAGTCTGCTCTGTGTCCCATCTTCCTTACTAGATCTTAACCCTCCGGGAATCGGTATCTTGTGAACCTTCCTATCCATCTCCCACACTGCTCAGCACCACCCCTTGTTCAATGTAGAAGCTTAGAAATGCTTATTGGGAAAAATTAACTTCAACATCAACTGTATGAAATCTGCTCTCTAAATTAATATGGAAACTAATAACAGACTATCCTCAAAGTGATTCGACAATGTGCTTGAGATGAACTAACTTCTGTACAACCTGAAAGTGCATTTAAAGGGTCTCTGTAAAAAAATAAGACCAAAAAAAAAAAAAAGAAAAAAAGCATAGTCTAGAGCAAGCAGAAAAAAATTAATTTCTTCAAACAGTTCATTTAAAATAGATTTACAGTGTTCTTTGATAGTCTGCATTTTCTTAAAGACCATATTATATGCTCTAATTAGAAAAGAAGATGGAAATTATCTCTATAAAATGAGTTCTGATTTCCACTTTCCAGAAAGGTGTCTTAAATGCTAGGTGTTTGGTGTGCCAGAGATGGTGCCACTGCAGGATTCTTCTCTAGCCATATCCTGAACACAGTTTTGCATCTAGAACGGCTTTGCCCAGGAGAAGCATAACTTTTGTTGGAAGGCACGACTGCTTGTACAGTGGGAGGGGTTGCACACGAGAGAGATTCTTCAGAGAGAGTGTGTATCTTCATCAAAATTCTAAAGGCATGGGAACTGCCATTCAAAGAGTTAACATCTGTGAAGAATAAAAAATGCAGTGGAGAGGTTTTAGGCAAAGCATGGGGAGACTGATAAAATTATCAGTGAATTAAACTCAGACAGATGGCTTTGGAAAGGGATGGTAATACAAGCCTTATGTAGAGTATAATGACTCTCACTTTGACAGGGTCTTTGTCAACAGGGGAAGCCCTTTTTATTCTTTAATCTGCTTTTTAAAGCAGTTGGAAGTCAAATTCTTCTCTTTTTCCAAGGGTGTCATTTAGGACTTAAAGCAACAAAACCAACAATGGGCTTAAAAAACAACCTGGACAGCCCAATTTGCCACCATGCCCAGCATAGGTGCAAAGCATGGAGAAGCCCACGTAGGCATCACACGTGTTGTGTGTCCTTTTTGCTTTCAGATTGGCTGCCCACACCAATAGGTCCTTGACAGTTTAAATATTTCTATAGAACTGAGGCCAATCATTAACTTGGCTTATAGCTGCAGGATGACAAAGGGAGCTTCTAGTCATCAAAACAAAACAAAAACAATAACCCCACAAGACAAAAACAAAAAACAAAAAACAAAAAAACCCCAACTCCTCAAAACTTATGGAATGACGAGACACAAATCAACTGATCTCTGCTTTTCAAAATTTGTTTCCATCTTTGTTGTTGGTTGTTTAAAAAAATAGAAAGTGAGCCTAGAAAGACTAGTGGGTACTATTTTTCTACATTTAGACAAAAACAGTGAGTTAATAATATGCTATTTCTCTCTCAGGGCTTCTTTTCTCCTCATGGTTTCTATTTTATCTTCTCTTATTTGGCTTTAGGGACCCCCTCCGTTTTCAGGTGACAAGACCCCACATATTCATGCTTGAATGCTGATGGCCAGCCATGCTGCTTTTTAACGATGGACTTTGCTTTTGTTCCAGACCAGATGTTCTGTTTCTCCCTGGTAACAGTTTGCATTGTGGTACCTGATTATACGGCGCTCTCTGGAACCAGTGCCAGGGTAGCCTCCAAATCAGCCAGGAGCAGTGCTGAATCAATGAGACAGCTGGTAACCTCCCTGGGGAGGGAACGCTTTTACCTTTTTGATTCATGCAGTCTTCACTAGTTCTGATTCAGGATGCCACGAATGATTTTTCTTAGCGACAGGTGAGAACAAAGAAGCTTTGTAAACCTAATTCAATAGAAGCTGGAGACTCGGTGTGCTATTGATTAAAAGGAGAAGATGGTGAAGAGGAAATATACACACGGTCTAGTTCCATTTTTTCCATCACCGACTTCTATGCTTCTGTCTGTGTTGGGGTTGTCAGATTTGCTGGGAGGAGAAGCTTGAAATCAAGAGCACTGTGTTTATTGACTTGGGATTAGGACTTTAATCTCGTCTCTGAGATTGCATGTTATCTTCAAAAGAAGATTACTCCTTTTTAATTTTTTTAGCTATAAAATTCACTGATCTATTGCTAACTTTGCTAAACATTCAAGGTTACTTTAATGGGCTCATTCATATCATTCAGGTTTAATATTTGGGATGTGCTTATTTATCAGGGCTATGGATTTGGGTAACAATCATCCATATTTACACTCAAGTAAAGGATTACAACTCAGTTTGGATCTTTGCCCTGGGTGATGTACATTTCAGGACACTTTTTGAGTCAGCAAGATCACGAGTACTGGTCTGTCACTGCACTGTGAAAGCAGGCTGGTTCTTGAACCATTTCATTCAGAGAGCCGTTAGACGATGAGCTGGTGCAATCTGGGGATTCCAGTCCTGCTATGGCTGAGAAGCACACATGACAGCAACTGAAGTCAGGGACCCTACGATGTATCATCCCCATCAATCATGGCAGACATATTGGCAAAATGATGAATAACACCCAACCACTGACTTTGGTGGGTCATCCTTTGTCACATAAGTAACAGAATAAGTCAGGGAAGTGGGTCTACCCACCACTAAATAGGAGAGAGAAGCTGGGACAGTGGCTGAGGGAACATGGGCATTAGTGGTAAATGTCCATATTTCTGAGCCAGGAAGAGTGGCTGTCTTATTGTTCGACTATAAAATGGGATGGCATACTTCAGGAAGGAGGAAGGAATCAATGTCATCAGTGCATTCTTATAGCAGTATGAGCTTGTCTCTCTAGCTAAGATCTCTCTGGAGAGGAGCAGATCTTAGGATAAATGTTAGTGATCTGTAGATGCTCTCCTAGATCTGCAGAATGTCTGTAGACACTCTCCTAGTGAGAATTACTATAACATGGGTTTGTTTACTTCAAACCTGAGAAAAAATGAGTCTACCCAGTGAGCAAATCACATACACACTAGAGTTTCCACTCCATTTGCAACACATTGGCTCCCGGACGTACAACTCAACATTCAGTTGGTGACAGATGGCTCGGCTTGGGAATAGGAACAATTTAATTGGGCAATCTTGGCAATTTTCTCATGGTAGCCCTAGAATGTGTCTCTCCAGCAATCTCCCAAAGCTTCACAGTTACAAACGTCTTATCCCAACTCTGTTTTCTGGAGCTGAAATATTACTTGATTGGAGGCCCAAGCACCCACTTGTCATCCCAATACTCTGGGAGACTGAAGCAAGAGGATTGCTTGAGACCAAGAGCTTGAGGCCAGCCTAGGCAACGTAGCAAGACTTCATCTCTACAAAAAATATAAATAAAAAAATTAACTGGGTGTGATGGTGTGCACCTGTAGTCCCAACTACACAGGAGGCTGAAGCAGGAGGATCACCTGAGCCCAGAAGGTCAAGGCTGTGGTGAGCCTTGATCGTGCTACTGCACTCCAGCCTGGGCAGGAGCGAAACCTTGATTCAAGCAAAAAATTACTTTATTGGTCTTAAAAAGCAAGGAGAAATTCTTAAGAAAATACCTCAATAATGTGCAGCTGGGTATGTGGAGGGATTGAAGGCTCCAGAGGATAGAGGAAACAGGGAAGCAATTATGATCAAATTGCTTTTCACAGGAAAGTGATGTTAGAACAGACAGAAGCAAGATCTACCTACTTATTTTCCAGATGGTGAGGAATTGCGCCATGTGGTAAGGAATTTGGTCAGCTTCATCAAAGAGAATAGCAGGCCCAGCCACAGTCCTAAGGCAGTAAAAGCACTGAAACTCCTGTCTTATCTCTTTTGAAATCAATATTTTAAAAAACCACAAGAGACCCAGATGTCCCGTGCTTTTCTCTGCTTCCAAGTCCACTCGAGGTATTATCCTGAAGCCCACCGCCAAGGTGAGCCCTGTCACTCAGGTTCAGACCCTGCATACTCCCAGTCCTGCCCATTCAAGTTAAGTATTTTTTTCCAAACATCTTGTGTGTACTCACCCCTGGGCTGGCCATCAGAAAAGAGTCGTTTAAAGGCAAACGAAAAAGACTACTTATCACAAGTTATACACTTTTAGAAGTTCAAGGGTTGCATACAAACTGAAAATGCACATCGAGTCAGGAAGGACTTAAAGGAGCAATATTGACCTTGACTTTGTGAAGGAAGGGAAATCCTTCCCCCTTTTGAGATTGATGTCAGGGAAAGGAAGGTGAACACATCCTCTTGGGGTGACCTGAGGATGTGAAACATTTGTCTGACCCAGCAAGATATTTCCTAGGTTCTCTGACTTTATCTTGGGAGTATGTAGTACTGGATCCCCAAAGACACCCCCAAAAAGAAGGTGCTGTGTCTGTGAGATTGACTAAATGACCTGGAGACCACAAACAAGACACAGGCTTTATTTAGGGACTTACTTACAGGAAAGGTGGTCCAAGAGCAGCTGGCTGGACAGGAAAATCTCACTTCCAATGGTAAAGGACACACAGGTTTATAGCAAGGCGAAGTACAGGGTTAAGCTGAAAAGGGTACGGTGTCTAGGGTGCACTGAAAAGGGTACGGTGTCTAGGGTGCAGGTGCAGTGTGAGAACATGCTTATATATATGTTGTATGTACACAGAATGGCTGTGATTTCTCTCTATGGTAGAATTTTTTGTGTTATAATGAGCTAAAGGTGACCAAAAGTTATGGGCATTGACCCAGACAGGCTTGATGCAAGGTGGTGGTCAGCAGGCGGGAGGACGCCTCATCATGGCCTCAGCATGACCTGCATGCCTAGGCTGGTACCTGAGGGAAAAGGGACATTCTGGGTTGATCACCCGCAGAATCCTTCCCAAGCTAAAGCCCCCTGCTTGGGGGTCATATCCAGAGTACTCATGTTGTCACTCTGTGTCACCCTACAGAGTAGAAGCAGACTAGCCAGTGCATCTGGGTGGGCTACTATTTAGAGAACACAGACAAGCCAAGGCGCAAGCCCTGATGGCATTCTCGGTACATTCCTCTCTTTTTCTGGATGAAAGCCCAAGATGCTGCCACACTCGGAACAGAATCACTTCTCTTGTTAATCTTTCCCATTCTCCCTGACTGCAGGATTTAGAAAACATGGCTCTTTGGGTCTAGGCATCATTTTGGGAGCACATCGTGATAACTCTATGTGCTTGTGCTGGGAGGGAATAGTCACAGAGCAATTACTCAGCGATGCTGGGGAAGACGTAGTGACTGGAACACATTTTAGACTCGCTTGTCAGAGTGAGTTTCACTGGAGCACATGGGTGGGAAGTGTTGATTTGGGCAGCATCCTTTTCAGTTTTTTCTTCTTTTTTAATTGCGCAATTCCAGTACTTTAGCTACAATCCCTAGGCTGTTGGAACCTTTAAGCAGCTCTTTTGATAAAAGAGGGCATGGGCTTTTGGAGAAGAATAAACAGGGGGTTGCACAATTTATAGGAAAACAGCACTATGGATTCTGTCTTCACAAGAAACGTTGGGGTTACATTGGAACAAGCCAAATACCCTTTTAATGAATAGTCAGTAATCAGCAGCAGCTACAGTAAGTGCCTGGGGTTTTTTCTTTTCTGTGCTATGAGTCTGTAAGTTAAGTAAATTAAGCATCTGATTCCGACTGCAGTCATGAACGCCTTGGCCTGTTGCCCCTGCTTGTCCTGGATCCCCTGCGGCTAGGCAGAGAGCCCCACAAACAGCAGAGGGCAAGGCTCTGTCCCATGTTCCAATTTCTTCCACTTCAGATATGACAATGCAGAGGAACGTGGACAATGCCTTCCATTTCCCTGCTTGGGTCTAGATCACAATTGGGGCTCGAAGATAGTTTATTGTGTTCCAGAATGCACGCAAAAGAGTTTATATCAAGAGCCACGTTTTATTGTGAATTTTAAAGTGAATTGTCAATATGTCTTTACTCTTTTTTTTAAAGCAAAACTTTATCTCAATTGTAGGCTTCCAACTTGCTCATTCCTCCAAGATTTTGCACATGCTATTTTCATCACTTGGAATATCTCCCCCATTCTCAATATTTCTAGCAATCACTCAAATACAGTGTTTCTGGAAATTATTCTTTTCTAATCTCATCTGTAGCCAGATCCTGTTCATTCTCCTATTCAATGGTTCCTTACTCTCTATGATGTCAATATGAACCTGCAATTTATTTTTAATTAAGACATTTTATAATAATTTAAGGGCATTTAAGAAAAACTAAACATATCTTCTATTTGAAGTGACATTCTCTATGGTAGTTAAGCTTTAGGCCAAGTCACAAAATTTGTCTAATCCTAAATATGAGCTGAGTTCAAATATTTAAAGTTAAAAAGGTAGCCTCAGAAAATAATCTTGCATATCGACAATAAAATAAAACATTGAAGTTTTCTATGTGTCAGGCACTGATTTAAGTCCATTACAAGTATTAATTCATTTACTTTTCACAATATTCCTGCAAGGTAAATGCCGTTATTATGTATATTTTACAGAGGAGAAAACTGAGGTCCTGGAGGTTCAAGTTTGCCTAGCTAATAAGTGACACAACTAAGACTTGAGCCCAGGGAGTTTAATTCTGAATGCCATGATTTTAACAGCAATATTAATGGTGCTTATTTAAAAAAATAATTGGGGCAATTGAGAGATAGAAGAAAGATAGAGTAGAAAACAACTTTAGACAACAATTCTGGGACACTGTTCAGTACTTGTGTTGAGGCCTAGATAGTGACCGCCTTCTTATCAAGTTTTTTTGGATTTACCAGAGTTGACAGAAGGAGAAGAGTGGGAAGATAGGGAGAAAGCAATTGAATATTTTTCTGTGTGAATTGAGGAAGAATTCAAAACAGAGGGGAAAGAAGGAAAAAAACTAACAGGACCTTATGAGAAAAAGTTTAAACAATGAACACTGAAAGAGGAAAAGTTTGGAACTGCAACCCATGTCTAAACCTCCCTTATAACCGACTCAAGAAAGAAGAAAAAAATACTTGTAAACGTGGGATCTGATAGTTTCCCCCAAGTCCCACTAGCCAGCAGTGTTGTCTGAGATAGTCTTGTAGGAAAACTGCATAGCTAGAGGCCCGGGTTTGTAGGGAAAGTGAGGTGGGAAATGGGCGGGGTGTTTTATTATTCAACATATAAAGGGACTACCTTATTAATGGTTGTCACTTGTCATCCTTAAATTGTTTGCATTGGGTTTTCCTTTGACTCAGTCAATTTTAGTATTTAGGGACAGAGATTACTGTATCTTTCCAGAGTTCCTGTGGTTAAGTTTCTTATTTCTGGAGAAATGGGAGAGTCCATTCCTTTGCCATGAGACCACCTTCCTTATGAAGGTAAGTTTCACCCAGGTATGTTTCTTATTGCATCTCAAGTGGTGCTCTGAACTCTGTGTTCCCCCGATGAACACTGTTGAACAAATGTTGTTCCATGTCCCGAACCTTGATTTTTATATAAACACAGGAATTTTGTGGTGGAGCCTGAAAAGTGTCTGTTATGCCATTCTGACAACCGAGGACAATGGCTTTCTTTTGCATTTTGCTCTTACTTGCCTGAGGAGACAGCACCCTTGAGTGAGGAACCCCAGGAGATGATGTGTGTAGAATCTTTTACTCTGGAGAAGTGATAGCTTTGCATTAGGTAAGCAGAATTTCAGCAAGTCAGGATCAGCAAATTCGTGCGATGTTCTGGTAAGTCACTTCCTGCTGCAGCCCTCTCATTAATTTTCGGAAGCTTGACAGAATGGCTAAAAGGATGATCAATTTCAAGTGTCACTCCTGGCTTGTTTTAGCCTTATGTAAAAGGATTTCCTGACAAGTAACCCTGTTAGTGCCCTCAAAATGTCTCCTGTTATTAAATATTGGAAATAAACTGAAATAATGAAACAGGCTTTTTTCTGTCACTAGAATGGTTGGTTTGGAAGATGATGAGGTTAGTGTCTATTACTGACTTTTTGGTGAGCTTGAGCAGGCAAGGTGGCAAAACCTTGAGAGAAACTAACACATTTCAGGAGAATGTTTTTTCCTTCACGGGCTTGCGTGGAACAAATGGGACATCCTTCCTCATGTTCCAAGTGATTATATAATGTTTTTACCTAGTAGGTAAAAGTCTGACTTCTCCTACAACTTTGTTTATCTTCTAATGTGTTGCTTTAATACTGGGCAAACAACTGGTGTCACTGGGACCCCTGAGAGAACTGTGGGTGGTATGCAAAGGTCTTTCTCCCAGGGGGACAGAGTCTTTCCCTCCTGGTTTTTGCTCCTCTTCTCTCTCTCCTTCTCATTCACTCATTTCCCTCTTTCCTGAATGTTCCCTTCCCTGCCCTTCCTTTGATAACACATTCTATTCTAACATCTTTAGGCCAAATCATAGGCAATGTTTAGTCATTTTGAGTCTATTGGCACTAAAGTGTTTGCTGATGTTGGACTCCATTGGCTTTGTGTCCTAATATTTGGTGAGCTGATGCTATTTCCAGGGTCCTTGACCAAAAGGGAGGAAGCTATCACAGAACCCAGCTGCAGAATCTATATTGCAGAGATGTGGAAAGTTCTGAGAAAGATACAGTCTTAAGGTGAGACAAACACTGCATGGTCCTAGACATAAAGGGGCAGCAAATGTTCGCACCTGTCCAGAGGTTACAGTAAGTAAACGGCCCAGGGCTAGTAAGGATGGGGGGGGGCAGGTCAGCATCTGGCCTAAGGGGCTCACATCTGTAATCCCAGCACTTTGGGGAGGTTGAGGTGGGAGGATTGCTTGAGCCCAGGAGTTGGAGACAAGCCTGGGCAACATGGGAGGACCTCATGTCTACAAAAAAAAAAAAACTCCAAAAACCAACTGGGCATAGTGGTGAGTGCCTGTAGTCCCAGCTATTTGAGAGGCTGAGGCGGGAGGATCACCTGAGCCCAGCAGGTTGAGGCTGTGGTGAGCTGCGATCATGCTACTGCACTCCAGTGTGGGTGATGGAGTGAGAACTTCACTCAAAAAAAAAAAAAAAAAAAAAAAAAAAGAAAGAAAGAAGAACACAAAGGAAATGAAAGGTAAAAGAAAAACTGTGTGGAGGCCCTGGAGTAGGCTAGATAGCTTGTTTGTGACTTCTGCCATAAACGCTGCAGAACTGTGGACACAGAGTATTGCCCCTGGGATTTTAATGTTACCTCAGTGTTCTGGCAAAAGTTTGAGCTCATACACTTTTCTAGATGTATGTTCATCTACTCAGTAACTCAGAATGTGAAGTTTGGAATTAAGACTGAAAACAAAAACTGACCAATTAAACAGCATCACCTAGTGCCAGAATACTATTAATTTCCAAAGCTAATTGGATTGGAATCCAAGAAACCCACACCCGAGTTCCATTCCACTTGCTCTTTTACTATAGAAAATTTCCAAGACCACTAGATTTTATATATATATATTTTGAGTTGGAGTCTCACTGTCACCCAGGCTGAAGTGCAGTGACGCACTCATGGCCACCCCAGTGTCGACCTGCTGGGCTCCAGCGATCCTTCCACCTCAACCTTCCAAGTAGCTGGAACTACAGGCGTGTGCTACCACACCCAGCTAACTTTTGATTTATTGTAGAGACGAGCTCTCACCAACTTGCCTGAGCTGGTCTCGAACCCACAGGCTCAGGCTATTCATTCACCTTGGCCTCCCCAAATGCTGGGATTACAGACTAAGCCACCGAGCCCGGCCTAGATAACATTTTTATAATGATGATTTTTAACAGGCCATGCAGGTCTTCACAGAAGCCTTTCTGAAAGTAGTTGTATTTGAAAGAGTTAAGTGTTATGGGTCAACTTTAGGGATTGATTCAGAGTGCACTACAGGAAAAAGAATTTGTAAAGGTCTTTTTAAAACACAGCCTATATTCCATGTACAATAATATCTAATAGTTTTGTAATGTGTTTTTTTTTTTGAGTTGGAGTCTCACTCTGTCACTCAGACTGGAGTGCAGTGGCTGCTCCTGGCCACCGCAGCCTCGACCTGCTGGTCTCCGGCAATCCTTCCGCCTCAGCCTTCCAAGTAGCTGGAACTACAGGTGCGCGCTACCACGCCCGGCTAATTTTTTTGATTTATTGTAGAGATGAGGTCTCGCCTGCCCAGGCAGGTCTCGAACCCGCAGGCTCAGGCAATCCACTCTCCTCAGCCTCCCAAAGGCACGGGATTACAGGCTGAGCCACCGAACCCGGCGGTTGTAATGTGTTTTTAAAACATTTTATTTTCTGGAATGTTATCTGAAGTATACAAAGGAAGCCAAAAATATGTATACACATTTTAAGAAAGAAAAAAAAAGCTGTATTAAAATTGTAATAAGATAAACAAGTCATGTTTGCCTCCTGTAATTATAACAGGTGCTCAAAGTGGTTACTTTCAGTGTCCAGACACTTCTGATGATGGCAGACATCCCTTACAATGTGCATACATTTTTTTTTGGCACTCCCTGTATAATTTAAAAATTGGGTTGTTTTTGATTCTTTGAACTCGTTGAGAATCACCTCCTTTGTCTTTGTCTTAATAGAGCTGTCAGGCTGTTTACAGTCATCTTGGCTTTGATGTCTGTCAAGAATCGACTCACACAGAGAAGGTCAGGAGACCTGTTTGACTTGGTGCTTCCTTGCAGATGCAAAATGACTGACTTAACCAAGTGGAAGGGTATGTTAGACATTGTGACATGGAGCTGAGGATGTGTGGTTGTCTGGTTTGGCCCCCAACTGATGTTGGGTGTTAAAGGACCATGTACACTTCCGCTCAGATCTATTTCTCAGATATTTGCCCTCGAGGTGGGCCTCAGATCTCTGAGACTCTCTCTTGCATAATCTCGTTGGAATAACCTCAAACAGGCTTGGGAGGCCTCCCAGTGTTCCTCATCAGCAAATTTTTTCCAGCTTTTATTCAGTGACTTGAAACTGTGCATCCTGCTGGGCTTCCTCTGGGATCCTGCGTGCAGCTGTGTCCCTCAGTTCCTCATGGTCCTATTTGGAATTATCAGCCACAGCTTATCTGCAGTACTGAGGTCTATTGGGTTGGTGGCTCTCAGTAAAATTAAATAACACCCAGAGTTGGGCACGGTGACTCTCACACCTGTAACTCCAGCATTTTGGGAGGCCAAGATGGGAGGATCACTTGAGGCCAGGAGTTTGAGGTCAGCCTGGACAACATGGCAAGACCTCAACCCTACAAAAAAAAGAATCTCCAAATCAGCTGGGCATGGTGGCATGTGCCTGTAGTTTTAGCTACTAGGGAGGCTGAAGCAGAAGGATCACTTGAGCCCAGGAGGTCGAGGCTGTGGTGCACCCTGATCATGTTACTGCCCTCTAGCCTATGCAACAGAGTGAGACCCTGACTCTCTCTCTCTGTCTCTCTCTCTCTCTCTATATATATATATAAAATATCTCTATATATTTTATTTATATATATAAAATCTATCATCTATCTATCTATCTATCTATCTATCTATCTATCTATCTATCTATCATGTATATAATACCCAGCAGCAGTGCTGAATCTGTAAACAGGACTCCAGAGACCTGTAGTGTTCGGGTATGTCCTCTGGGCAACCACTAGCCAACCGTTGCTGACTAGGGGACTCTGTGCCCTGCCATGTCCTGAGTCAGCAGTGCAGGGGTCTCCACTTTCCCAGGCTCATAGCTCCGGTGGTCATGAGGGGACGCCCCTCTGGGATGGGAATTGTTTACCCTCTTGGGTTCTGTCAGTCTTGCATTCCTGCCCAGTGGCCTTTCCCCTGAGTCTCTCTCCTGGTTGCCCACTTATAGATGTGAACAATGTCTCACTGTGGCTATTCTTACATTGTCCTTTGCCAGTTTTGCATTGGGCTATGTCTGTCAGCAACTTGTCAACTGATGTCCACAGTCAACACCCTGGCTCCGTGTTTCCTGTCCATCTCTCCCTTCCATCTGGTGCTGGATGAAGCCTCAATGCCATATCCTTGGTGCCATTGTGTAGCACAGAGGAAGACAGGGACAGGAGAAGTTGTGGCCTCAGTCGCCTGTTAAAGATTGTGTCTTGACTGGGCGCAGTGGCTCACACTTGTAATCTCAGCACTTTGGGAGGCCAAGGTGGGAGGATTGCTTGAGGCCAAGAGTTCGAGATCAGCCTGGGCAACATATTGAGGCTTCATTTCTACAAAAAGTAAAAAGAAAATTAGCAGGGCATGGTAGTGCGTGACTGTAGTCCCAGCTACTCAGGAGGCTGAGGCAGGAGGATTGCCTGAGTCCAGGAGGTCGAGGATACAGGGGGAGCCTGAACATGCCATTGCTCTCCAGCCTGGGCAACAGAGTGAGACCACAATACACACACACACACAAGATTGTGTCTCTATGAGGTGAGCTTCAGCTAGGCTTTACTATTTGGCTTCTAATTCTTCCCTACCTGGTCCTACTTGACCACCTTGCTTATTCACATGATCATGAGTGAGAACTGTGATAAACAGGAGTTTGGCTTTACCTTGAACAACTTTAGGACTTGGAAGTTGAAGGCCAAGTGCAGTGGCAGTGGAATAAATGGGAAGAAACAAATGATAGTCATTAAATTTCCACCAATACACTTCTGTGGGGGAAGGAATCAAGAAGCAATGGGCTTGGAAGAAACATTCATAAGGACCCTTCGAGGTTTTATGCAAAAGAAAAAATAATCTATTTTATTTCAGATACTGGCTTATTTGTCCTGAAGATGAATGGTTTTGTCATATGTCTCTTTCTTCTCTTCCATATCTTATTCCCTTACCTGCTATAGCATCTACTTCTTTCTTTAAGAGACTGAATTCAGTGAAGCTTAGTTTCCTTGACCGGCAAGAAGCCATGCAACACCAGCATGTGACCCGGGTTTTGTTCATCCCTGGTCTCGCCTCTGTGAGCAATGAGTTTAAACACAGGCACACTACACCACCACGCCAATCTCTTTGTCATCTCTCTGCTTAGATATATAACATCTTATGTGAATAGAGTCTCTAATTAATTTTTATGACCCTGACAGCCTTCTGCAGTTCTGTTTTCTCATCACTATTGTGTACAGAGTTAGTATAATATTCAACTTTTTCTATCAATTTGTGTTCCCTGACTTGCTAATCTATTTCCAATCAGTGTCACTTTAAAAAATATTTCCTCCGAAATCTTTCTTTTCCTCAAGCCAGAAAACTTGATGATTAGGTGGACTGATTGCATCAGTAAAATCAGAAAGAATGTTTCAAGATTTAACCCGTTACGCTCTGTCTTCAGGTAGCAACTTGCAAGTCATCTGAGAACACATGACTTAAGAATCTGTGCTTGGACTATGCTCTTTTCAATAATTGTCATGATAATTCTTGTGTGAGCACAGATTGCAAAGTTCTGTAATATTTCCAGTTTGTTCATACTTTTATCTTTGCCTGGAAGTACCTGCTTTATTTTCTGGCCTCATTTATCTGTTCTCTAATAAGATGTATGAGAATCTAACCTTTCTTCTTCCAGAAGGCAACGGAAGACTGACAGTTGTGAATCTAAAGGGGTCTCTTTGTATTTTTCCAATTTTCCAGTCACACAGCGTGCTTCACCCTGTTTCAGTTTTGTGATTTGTACAGAAAGTGAAAACACAATTTCCCCCATATTGCACCAGTCATTCAGGTAAGTTTGCCAACAGGTGTGCACTCCATACAGAGACAGATCCTCAATTCTGGTTGTGAAGAATTTTTAAAGTTTTTTCTGGTAGTAGGGTTTTTATGTTTTCATCTGGAAGCACAAACATTCCTCTGGGTTCTTTTTTTGTGCGTGAAGCCAAAGAGAGTCTCCAGGCGTCAAAGCTGAGTCTTGTCATTGATTTGCTATGGGCAAATGGTAGTGGTTTCTTGTTACAGATCATTCCCTTGACATTATCTTTATAAGCATGATGGACCTTTCAATTTAGTCATGGGGTGTGTTTCCAAAGACAAATGGAATCTTTTCCACAGAGTGCAGAGAGATCTTTTTTTCTTAGTCAGAAAAGATCTAGTTAACAGAATTCCACCATGTTGTGACATAACTTTTTCACTGTGCAGCTTCTGAAATGCAGAACTCACATGATCAGGTGTCATCAGGGATTGGCCTATAAGTGGCCCTATACTATGTTGGGACCAGCCTGGATCCAGAAGTTTTAGATAATATGTGTAAGAATGTCTCAAATTCCTGCTAGTCTAATTTAATAGTTTAGCACTCTCTGGCACCATTTTCTAGAATTGGATAGTCCCCTGACCCAAATCTACTAAGTATTTTATGTTGTAAATACACTGAATTCTCACTATGGATCAGAAATTGTAGATTAACATACACCCTGATTGCTGGAAACATACTTTGTTGAAGCCAAGCTATTTTGAAATGAGGAAAAATTAGGAGCAAAGATTTGATGTGATCATCCTCATCTATCTTAGTTTGGGCACCCCAGAAGCAGACCCCAAGATGAGAATTCATGTGTGAGTCATTTGCTAAAGAACCACTTCTTGGACAAACAAGAAGGTGTGAACCAAGCGTGTGATTCCAAGCTGAGGCCCAGAAGACGTCACACAGAAGATCCTGGGTGGGAGCTCTCTGGATCCCACCCGCACCACCCATTAGTCATTTGTCCCTCGTGGGGGTGGGGCCAGAGCTTCAAGCCTTGAGGGCTGTCTCCCGCAGCGAGGACCACCGTTGGAGTTCAGGCACACTGAAGCCTGGAGAGGCCGGTAGAACCACTTGGGGGACTGTGGGCAACTGGGCAGAGCGCCGTGCCCAGGACATGAATTCCTGTGAAAGCTGGTTTTGACTTCATAGTACCACCTTGGTGTTTCTTCAAAGGCTGATTCTGTTCCCCCTTTGTTAAATCCACTAGGGATCCTGTCTTCTAACAGGAAGCTTGAATGCTAAATTGGAATAATATTGGGAAGCCCGCTCCAATCTACTTGTAAGGCTGATGGTGTGCATCCTCACTCCTTGAAAGATGCTTTGGTGGCTTGAAACCAGTTATGACGGGAACATTTACATATGGACATACATTCAAAATGACTGCAATTTAGGGCTTTTTCTGGGGTGAAGGGTGTGCAAGAGGGAGCCTGTTGTTAAACAAGTGCCCTCATACCACTCTGATGTTAAGCTAAAGTGTTAGCAGAGGACAAGGATATTATTAAAATAGAATATTTATTCCTTAGAATGCATTAAGTAATGTAAATATTAAATAAGATATGTGAAATATTCTGTAATCATGAAATGCTATGAAATGTAATTCTTGAAACAATAGCCTTTGACAGAATAAGAAACAGATAATATACAAAGTTTCTCCCCAACTCAACCAAACTGGCACCATATTGTTAACAAAAAATTGTAAAAAGGAGACTTTTTGATTGTTCTGAAGTGCTGTTGCTGCACATATTAGGCAAAGGCCATCCCAGAATAGAGTTCAGTTATCACTTTGTTCTTTTATTTCCTTTCCCAAGATAATTAATTGTGTGATGACTCATGTCTTCTTAGTTTTGCTTCTCTCTTGGGCAGATATAAAATCTTTTATTGGGAAGGGTCACCACATAAACGTGGAATACCCTCCAGTCTGGCGAATATTGTGAAGGAAATAAGCTAGTACAAAAGAAAGAAGCTGCAACCACAACAACAAAAAAATCAAGAATTTCCAGTCTTCCTGTCAAGGAGCACAACGATCTTAGAACTTTTAAAACATTCAGCAACAGATCTCCTTTTAAAATGCAATGTTGTGTCATCCTGTTTGAGAGCTGGGAGGGCCACCTCAGCTTCTTTATCAGACCCCCAGTTGTCACGACCAGTACCTGGGCTGGGGGGCTGCAGTGAAAAGAACTCCTTTGTCTCTCATTCCACAAAGGCAATGAGTCTTGATTTGATTGCTGAGGTTTTGAAAACCTGTGTGGTAGACAGAACAATGCCCTCTCTCCCCAAAGATACCCACGAACTTATTCCTGAAACCTGCAGACAGAAGGGACTTTGCAGATGTGATTAGGTTAAGGACCTTGAGGTGGAGAGAACATCCCAGATTATCTGGATTGGCCCATTGTAATCACAAAGGTCCTTATAAGAGGGAGGCAGGCGGGTCAGAGTTTGAGAAGAAGCAGAGGTCTGCGTCATGTGAGGAGAACCATGGACCAAGGAATTCAGTGGCCTCTAGAAGCTGGAAAAAAGCAAAGAAAGGGATTCTACCCTAAAGCCTTCAAAAGTAGCATAGCCTTGCCAACACCCAGCATAGACCTCTAAACTTTAAAATGGTAAGATACTAAGTGCATGTTTTTTAAGCACTGAGTTTGTGGCAACTGGTTACAGTGGCACCAGGAAATGATTACACCAAGGTTCTAGGCTCCAGTCTTTCATTTGAAGGTTTCCTTGATACTTCCTTTTTATAGTGTTGGTGAATAACTTCCATTGAGTGGGCAGGGGTAGGGTAGTAAATGCAACTCCAGAGAGGAATGTGACATGTGACGTCTAATGAGCTCAAAGAACTTTTCTGTATTGGTTCATTTATCCTAGCAGATTTTTTTTAAAATTAGGAGATCTAGCTTAGCACACAAAACATTAACAATGTCTAATATATGAAGTCTTTTCAAATTTTATCTTCCCGCTAACCTGATTTTTACAAGATAAGCATTTTCTATTATAAATGAATTAGATATTCATTATAGAGAATTGGAAATAGATGTAGAAGGAAAAATAAAAACCATTCATTTTCCCATTATCAGAGGAAACCACTCAACATTTTGATATATTTCCTCCCAGTGTTTTCTATGCAGTTTTGATATTTATTGCACTCATTTGTGTATATATATAACATTTTATATATTGCTATTTTCACTTACTATTATATAAATGCTTTATGATTGTGAATTTATTGTAACTGTGATTTTTGCTGCTTTTCAATTTGGGGACTATACACTTAAGGATTCTTGCATGCAAGTGTAAGAAATCAGCTCTGGCTAATGTATTGTAAGGTATTGTAATAGGAGGGTATTCAGATGGTTCATGGAGTGGTGAAGAGACTGGGTATCAAGGAAGACAAGGTATAGCCAACACCAGTTTGCACAGTATGCTTAGGATTCGGATCATAGGGCTCTCATTTTGGACTGTGCCATCTTTTGATGTTGCCTCTGATACACAAAGATTTTTAAGCATTGTGCCTTTCTTTTTCTTTTTTTGAGTCTTTTACAAAGGTTACAGTGTAGTGGCACACTCATGGCCACTACAGGCTTAACTTGCTTGGCTCAGGTGATCCTTCCCCCCTCAGCTTTCCAAGTAGCTGGAACCACAGACACTCACCATCATGTCTGGCTAATTTTTTTATTTATTGTAGAGATGAAGTCTTGCCAAGTTGCCCATGCTGGTCTCGAACCCCTGGGCTCAGGCAATCCTCTTGCCTCCACCTCCCAAAGTGCTTGGATTACAGGCATGAGCCACTGTGCCCAGCAATTGTGCCTGTTTTATTGTAGGAGGCTCACTGAACAGAAACTTACCCTTCATCTTGGAGAGAATATTCAGACATTGGGTCCCTATAAAATTCCCTGAGTTGATGGGTTCCTATATTTTCATGAGATGTATCTTCTACTCTGCCATATGTAGGTATCTTCCCAAAGTTCAAGGATAGCATATCTTGATGTCCAGATCATATCACCAAAATGTCATTTGCACAGAGGACCATCATTATGTCCTGTGGAGAGTGATGGTGATGATAAAAAACTTTTTGGATTAATTATGGGATGGAACCAGAGATTTTATATGATTCTGAGGCAAGATAGTAAAGGTGTATTAGGTTCCCTTTGAGATTGTAGTAGATTGCTTTTACAGATGTATAGAGAGAAAAACACTTTTTCTTAGTTTAAAATGTACATACTAGATGCCAAGGCTTATGTGTATTTTCTTTAGGAAGAACAGCACAGCAAAAATGATACCTTCAAGTAGACCAACTAAGGGAGTCAATTTGTAATCACTAATTTAAATTCTCTAAGTCCTATGTATCTTCTGCATAGGCAGACTGAACAGTTAAATAGAATTGTTCATTCATTTGTTCTACAAATGGCTATTGAGTGCCTAAGTGCCATGTCTTATTCTAGACCTTGAGACATATAAATGAACTAAACAAAGACTCGTTCTATCATATAGCTTGTATTCTAAGGAATCATCCCCTTTGCATTTTTTCAAGTTTGGAGGAAGACACTAATTCTTGAGGTTAGCTGTTCTGATAGAAAGAGAGAATACCATGAACTTCCAGGTGGCCTGTTCTGCTGTTATAGCAATCACTCCATGCACTTGTCCTCAATTTGGGTGGTGTCACCCTGAGGGACATTTTGGAAATTTGTGGGTATATTTTTGGTAGCTCCAATGATTGATCAGTGCTGTTGGGTTTAGTGGACCTCATCTAAAAGTAATTACCTTATTTCTTCTCTATCTTTACTTTCCAATCTCTCTTCTCCAACGAAGGATGGTAAAAAGGAGTCATAAGTGTGACAATTCCCCCATACCTCACTCAAAGCAGACATAGCTGATCTGGACTGGCTTTCCAGTTGAGCCTATTTCCTGCCTTCATGGCTTAGTTGGAATTGCCATGGCAGTAAGCATGCATCTACCATCTCTGTTTGATGGGATGCTCTGCTGTTAAGTGATTCTTAATTAATTTCTGAAATTTAATTTGAAACCACTTGCTGGCATCACTTTACATTTTAAACATGCATGTTTCATTTTTTTCTAATTTTTTTTTAGATAACTCAAGCGCCCTTCCTCCATTTGTTTTATTTTATTTATTTGTTTTTTTTAGAAAGCAGGATTTATTGAGAGGATAGAAAAACTCCTAGAGTGGGAGGGGACCCTCCATTTGTTTTATAACCATGTACTCTGAGCTCTAAACTGACTGTGCGAGACATTTCCAGTTATTTCAGGCACATAAGAGAATCGGAATAAGTGATTCCACCCTTCAAAGAACTTAGAGTTAAAGTAAAAAGACAAAATATAAACATAAAAAACCAGATAATGAGCAAAAACCACACAATAAATATGATATAAAAACTGAGTGGCCAACTTCTTAGAGCACTGCAAATATGCCAGTGACTTAAGGGGCTAGAGAGGGACGGTCTTCTGGAAAAGTCACATCTCCTATATTTGTGCAGTGAGAGCTTTCCTAAGCTTCACTTACATATAAATATGACTGCAGATCATATTCATGGCAGCAACATAAGTTTAACTTCCCCTCCCCTTTCAGAATGTGCAGTTGTTCTCCAAGTGTTGTGGAAGCTCTGCCAAGGAGGCACACACGAGCCTCTCTGCCTTTGCTTCTGGCTCCTCATTGATTTCTGCTACCTGTGAAGGTCCTTGAAGTGGCTGTTTCCTCCCGCCCTTGTTGCTTATGCCCACGGTAAGATGGTGGATGCTCTAGTTGAGGTCTCAAGGGATCTGAGTTGCATTAAAGTCTTTAGAGAATAAAGAGAGAACTCCTGTTCCCTACTTTGTATACAGTCTTATCATGTATACACCAAATACCATTCCTTGTGCCTGTGAATTTCTCAGAGTTCTTTGGAAAAATAGCTCCTCATCTTTTGAGGGACTTAGAGTTGAAGAGCGTTCATGAAACTGGATCAGAGAGGAATAGTCAAGATAGACACCATGGGTTTCTCCTCCTGGCAACAATGCAAAAAACAAACAAACAAAAAATCCTCCTAAAGCCCAACCACCCTCATGGAAATTTACTCTTGGTAGAACTATTCATGACATCAAACTATTTAGCTATTTCTAGATTATTCCAGGTTGAGTTCAAGGTGCACTGTTCCCATCTTGCCATGTCTTACTTAGTATCATTATTTTTCATATGGTGATTAAAAGTTCTGAAATGTCCTTTCATTTGGATTGCTTGATCTGAGTCTTGGGAAGACACCTCTGTTAAGCAACATTGGGAGAATCTTCTAAGGGTCTTCCTTAAATAATGTTATGAAAGACACAGCAATGCAAGAAAATCAATAAATTTCCTTATGAGGCATATTTGGTTATTTGTTGACTTTGTTGACTATTCACCTCTTTTTCCTCTGAAGAATTAAACACGCTTCTTATTGTGAAGGACTTTCATGCACTGTGTGTCTGACCCACCATGTCAACTGGTCTTGGTGATGCCCAAGAGTTGCTCCTGGTTTCCCTCTCAACCAGACACCAGTGGCACTGAATAATGTTATTTGCCCCTGCTGCTCAGGAGAACACACTTACTAGTGAACATTCTGGATGGTTTGTGCATGCCCCTGGATACAATTTTCCTCATCAGGCAGTTGGTCTGGATGGGGTTTGCTGTCTGCAGTTCAATAGATGTGCAGTAGTATTTCCACAAAGTATGGTCTGTGGGTCACCTGTATAAGAAGTTCTAGAAGAGCTTTTAAGAGTGCATGGTCATCTAACTCCTGTCAAACCTACCACTCAGTTAGAATCACTGTCTCCATGAACACATATTTGCATGTCTGAACTATCTTCATTATTTTCTTATTCTTGACTGAAAGTTTTTTTGAATAACATAACTGAAAACAGAAAATATTGCTTCCTCAGAATGTGAAGAAATTGTTCGATGATGAGAATTTCCTGGGAGAGCTGTTACTTGCTAAATCTGGAGCCAGAATTGAAGTGCTAGCCAGAAAGCTTGAATCAATATCTCTTGGTATGAAAACAAAAAAATCTGTATTTTTAGCAATACTTTTCTCATTTTCTTATGCTTTGTCTTTTTCCTTTGACCATGACTACTGCACTCTACATTTGACTTTTCTGGGCTTATTCTTACCCTCATATTTACACTTCCATTTTAAGGAAATAATAGTTGATTCATTCCTTTAATGAACATCTCTTTACTGAGACTCTACTTTGAATTAGACACTGATGCAAAAGAAGAGTTGAAGTCTCAGCTTTCAAAGAATTAAGACTCTGAAGAGGTACACCGACAAGGAAACAATCAATCATGTGCCACTTGATGAGGGCGGTGATTGAGGAGGATGCACTGGAGTCAACTCAGTTTGGGAGAAACTGGCACAGATTCTAACACTGGAGCAGGCAGACTGAGGCAGCAGATGTGTCTGTGGTTTCTCTCTCTCTCTCTCTCTCTCTGTGTGTGAGTGTGTGTATGAGTGTCTCCCTCTATGTTAGCTAGATTTACATTAGCTATGTTCTCGCTACTGTTTTCATTTCTCCTAGTGAAATTCCTGTTGATTCTCACATTTCTCTCCACCTTGTCTCATCCCCTGCCTTTTTGAACTAAACCATCTGAGCGAACCAAACCTCTCATTGCTATTGGCATGGACAGCCAGATTCTCCAAACCTCAACCACCTATTCTTTTGCTCCCATTTCCACCTCTTCTCCCTCGTTCTTGTTGGACCTTGAAAGAGGAGGTGGAAGATCCTTCAGGATCTTTGCCTTCCTGCGCCTTGTGCAGTGGTCCCCATCAGTGACTGAAATGGCTAATCTCTGACACCAAATGACACTGAGTGAGGGAGCACGATTGGTCCAAAGCAGGCGCTTTGGTTTCTCTTCGCCCCCTAATGAGAGTCAGGGCAAGTGGTTTACTACTATCTACTCCTGCCATAACTCCGCCTAACGTCAAGTTCCCTGCTCTACTTGCTGCTTAGCCTGATAAGTGACAACTGTATTGCGACCACCCCTTCAGAAAATACTGTTTCCCCCAGAAGTAGAGACTGATGTAAATAAAGAATACAATCCAGGGAGCAGAAGTGAAGGAACAATGAGAATGAAACAGAGAAGGAGGAAGGAAGAACAACTCAATACACAGCACTGAGCATGTGCCCATGCATTACGGATGACTCCTACTTGACCCTGATGAGACCTCTGAGCTGCCGTAGGAAATATCAGGACTATCTACCCGGGAGACACAAGGGAGATAGTAAGACTCTAAAGACTTGGTTCATAAAGTCTCTGTCGTATTCTTTGATATCTGGATCAAGTGTGTTGGAGCATTTAAGGTGATAGTGATTGGTTCACTTATGGATCATTGGCTCCAGGATATTCTTATCCCAATGGCAAATTATCTTCTGATTGGCCCTCACTGTCTATTGCTTCCCTTTTAAAAATCATACTTATCTCCATTTCCTCCTCATTCGCCTTCTTCAAGGCTGCCTTCCAGGTAGGGAAGATGCAAACTGTTTTTTAAATTTTTTATTTGTTTTCATTTTTCAATTTTTTATTCATTAATTTCTGCTTAAAATATATTTTCTTTTAAATTTTTCCTTTTTGTTGATAGATTTAGGAATAAAATTAACCATGACATGAAATTTAAAGTATTTATTGATACTGAATTGCTCTACAAAATAAAGTGGTTATTTCAAATTTTATTTATATGGTTATTATCTCTCATCTGTAGACAAATGCATCTATCTGTTTTTAATATATGTATTTATTTATTTAAAAAATTTTAAAGATGTGGGGTACAATTCAGATTTAGGTATATAAGTGGTCATCATACAGGTAAAGTTGGGGCCTCCCTTTGGTCCCCACTTCACCTGGGTTTGAGATCGGGTACACTTATTGATATTAGGTGCTCCCCTCCTTCCCCTGCTGCCAATCCCCACTGCTGCCAATCCCTTTCTTACTGTATTATGGTCGATGTTCAGGGTCTGCTTATGAGTGAGAACATGTGGTACTCAGTTCTTTGCTTCTGTGATAGATCACTGAGTATGATAGAGTCTAAATCCATCCAAATTGCTGTGAAGTCCATAATTTTGTTCTTCTTTATGGCTATGTATTATTCCATCATGTATATGTACCACTTTTTAAAAATCCAGTCCAGTTTCGATGGGTAGCACAGTTGGTTCCATGTTTTGATGCAAACTATTTAACTATGAAACATCTGGAAGGATTTGATCTTTGGAAAGATTCGGCATACATGATCAGGAAAGGGGCCCTTTATGCTGTCCTGTGTGTGATGCTCTCGTGTACCCCTTGGTGCCTGCTTAACTGTGATGAGGGGCTGCTCCACGCAGCTCTCAGGCAGGTTTCCACAGATGTGGTCTCAGCTCCTCACCTTGGGCTGCTGCATTCCCCTGACCTTTCTAGTGCCAAGAGCTTGAGCTCTATGCAGGTGTAATCTGGAAGTGTGCCTGGGCATTGGAGACAGAAGCCAATGGACAAAAGCAAGTCTGTCTCCCTTGTGTCTCCTGGGTGGATAGTCCTGATATTTCCTACGGCAGCTCAGAGGGTCTCATCAGGGTCAAGTAGGAGTCATCCGTAATGCATGGGCACATGCTCAGTGCTGTGTATTGAGTTGTTCTTCCTTCCTCCTTCTCTGTTTCATTCTCATTGTTCCTTCACTTCTGCTCCCTGGATTGTATTCCTTATTTACATCAGTCTCTACTTCTGGGGGAAACTTAAAGTGTGACATCATGAGCGTTTTAGCACATATGTTTAATAATACCACATTTCTCTCTTTTCACTCTAGGGATATTGGGATCATCATTGAAGCACTGGGAACATATCATTCTAATTTTTCATTTCTTTGTCCTTCTCACTTTTCTTTTCTTCTTCTTCTCTCTCTCTCTCTCTCTCTCTTTCCTTCCTTCCTTCCTCCCCCCTCTCCCTTCCTTCCTTTTTCTTTCTTTCTTTCCTTCCACTCTTCCCTCCCTCTTTCCTTTCTTCAAGTTGGGGTCCCACTCTGTTGCCCAGGCTGGAGTGCAGTGGCGTGATCATGACTTAACATAGCCTCTACCTCCTGGGCTCAGGAGATCCTTCTGCCTCAGCCTCCTGAGTAGCTGGGACTACAGGTGTCTGCCACCATGCCTGGCTAATTTTTTGATTTTTTTTTTTGTAGAGACAAGGTTTTGTACATTGCCCAGGCTGGTCTTGACCCCTGAACTTAAGCAATTCTCCTGCCTCAGCCTTCCAAAGTTCTGGGATGACAGACCTCAGCCACTATGCTGACCCTTTTCACATGCTGACCTTTCCTTCTTTCATTATTTTATTCAACAGATATTCATTAAATACTTGCTGTGTGCTAACATTCTTTTGTTAGCTTGTGTGTCATACAGGAATGGAACTGACAAAGATTCCTGCACCTGTAAGGCTGATATCCTAGTGGAGGGAGATAAGTGATAAACAACAAGTCATGATGTAATAAACAAATCACATCACCTCTGAGAAGGCAGTAGAAACCATGAGAAAAATACAAATTAAGAAGGGGGAACAATCAAGTGTTCTAGGGGGTCTGGTTGGGAGTCATATATTTAAATAGGGTTGTCAGGGCAGTCTTAGGGAGATGACATGTGATTAGACACTTGGGAGAGGGGGAAGTTACCCTTGCAGATGATGATGCATCTCAGCTCCTCACCTCGGGCTGCTGCATTTCTCCTGACCGTTCTAGTGCCAAGAGCTTGAGCTCCACATAGGTGTAATCTGGAGGTGTGGCTGGGCACTCAGCCTTGATGGGACGAACCTCCCATCAGAGGCCAGGGCTGGATCAGGGATTACACAGTCAGAGACCAGCAAGGTGAGTGCCTTTTCTCCAGGAGTCTTCCTTTTTGCTATTGGTTACTCACCTGAAGCAGGGAGGAGCATCATGTACCATGTGTTTCTCTGTCTTTCTTCATGGTTCCTGCTCAGCCTCCCTCAAGCCTCTAATGTGTTCACATGGCTCCCTCCATTCTCCTCTTTCTCCTTCACACACTCCTAGCAATATCCTGCCATTTCTACAACAGCAATCTTGGGTATATCCTTCCTCTTGTGCTGATGGAGCAAATAATTTTGTGCTTATTCTCTAAGTTAAGTAGAAACAAAAAATCCCAGTTTTGCACAAAAAGATACTAGAACACAGGAAATTTGTGATTGGCTCAAAAGTGAGGGAATTTCTAGTCTCATGTACTGCGGATTTCCCAGTTTGATTGTATGAAATATAATAATATCCCCAAAACAAAAACAAAAACAAAAAGCAACAAGCACGGGTGAGGATATGGAGAAATTAGAACTCTTCTGCACTGTTGATGGGAATGTAAAATGCTGCAGTCACTATGGAAAACAGTATGGCATTTCCTCAAAAAAAAATTAAAAATAAAGTTACCATATGATCTAGCAATTCCACTCCTGGGAATCTTCCTGAAAGGACTGGAGAGCAAGCTCTCAAAGAGATATTTATACATCCACATTCACAGCAGCATTATTTACAATAGCCAAAAGGCAGAAGCAACACAAGCACCTACTGATGGATAAATGAATAAAAAAATGTGGCATACACATACACTGAAAGACCAGTCAGTCTTAAGATGGAAGGACAAAGCCGGGCCTGGTGGCTCAGCCTGTAATCCCATGCCTTTGGGAGGCTGAGGTGAGTGGATTGCCTGAGCCCGCGGGTTCGAGACTCGCCTGGGCAGCGAGACCTCATCTCTACAATAAATAAAAAAATCAGCCGGGCGTGGTAGTACATGCCTGTAATTCCGGCTACTCGGAAGGCTGAGGCGGAAGGATCGCAGGAGCCCAGCAGGTGAGGCTGCGGTGGCCGGGAGTGGCCACTGCACTCCAGTCTGGGCGACCGAGTGAGACTCCAACTCAAAAAAAAAAAAAGAAGGAAGGACATTCTGACACATGCTTCAACATGATGACCCTTGTGGACACAGCTAAGTGAAACAAGTCAGTCACCAAAAGACAGTTACTGTATGATTCCAATTGTACTAAGTAGTCCAGTTCGCAGACAGAAAGTAGAAGGGGTAATTTCTAGGGAATGAGGGGAGGGAGAATGAGGAGTTATTGTTTAATGGGTTAAGCTCTCCATTTAAAATTTTAATGAGAAACTCCTCATAATGGGGAGCTGTTTTGAATTTTGGTTTTGTAAGAAAGAAAGGTTGCTGGAGATTGGCTGTATGACAATGTGACTGCACTTACCTGTTGAACTATACACTTAAAAATGGTTAAAATGGTCAGTTTTATGTTGTATATATTTTACCACAATTAAAAAAACCCTAGTATCACAGCAGCTTCCAAAAGGCTTTGATAAACCAATTTGTGGATGGCACTTTGAGGACCAACAGGCTGGAGGAGTTACCCACCTTGCTCACACAGAACCTGGACTGTTTTGAAGGCTTGTCTGGCCACCCTCAAACTGTGCTCATGAGAAAGAAACCAGAAAAGGGGGAAAAGCACTGCTCAGGAGACCTGCTTGGGTCTTGGGTTCCAGGATCTCTTCTGGAATTCACAGGCTAAACCGTGTCCTTGTGAGCCACCCAGCTTTTGCTAATATTCATATGCCACACAACCATGGTATATTTAGCACAATTAAGAGATCAACATTGTACAGACTTTATTAACACAGTTCCAACTTTACAGATTGGTACATATTTCTTTGCCTTTCCCCCCACTAATGTCCTTTTTCTTCAGGATCACATGCTGCATTTAGTTCCCTTGTCTTCTTAGACTCTTCCGTCTGTGATGGTGGCTTGGTCTTTCCTTGTCTTTCATGACCTTGATACTTTTTGGAGAGAACTTGTTATGTGTTTTATAGAATGCCTGTCAGTGAGTCAACCTTGCATTGTCTCATGGGTAGATTGGAGTTATGCATGTCTAATATGTGAAATATTCTCATTGCATCATATCAGGGGTTAGCTGGTACCCACGTGATGTATCGCTGGTGATGTTAACTTTAATCAGTTTGACAAGTGGGATATGCCAGGTTTCTTAACTGTCAAGTTACTGCTTTCCTTTCCATCTTCTGTTTGGAAGAAAGTCACTAAGTTCAGTTCATATTCAAGGGGGAAAGAATTGAGATCCGCCTCCTTAGGGGGAGGAATATCGGTGTGGATATATGTTCAGACCACCACAGTTATTAGTACCTGCTTTGCAGGAGGTTCTTTGAGGCCATTCAACAATCCCATTTTTCATTAAAATTTGACTCACTAATTTTAGCATGCATCAGTAGATCTTATCTGCCACAATTATGACTGTGGTATTCTAATGGTGATTATCTGTTTCACTCCTTCCTGCTTGGCTTTATTCATAGCCAAGCAACTATATAAGGAAGATTTGTCTCTTCTCTGCTTACTTATTTTATTTAATCATTTGTTTATATCAGTACAGATTCATGAATATTCATTTTATTCTTTGGGTTATACACCAATACTATTGTTACTTATTTTGTTGCTTAATTTCTTCCACTCTTGGCCATTGAGAACCCTTTCAGATTGCCTTCTGTGAACTTTTGATATGCTTTCATTCTTTCCCTTGCTCTCTCTCCCTTCTACCATCCCTCTTTTTCTCTTTCTCTTTCTTTCTTTCCACTTCCTTATTTTTTCTGCTCCATCTCTTGACTCAGCCACTCAGTCATTTCTTCAAGGAGCCTGGTTTCTTTTATTGGAGTATAGTATTTGGAAATCAAGATCCGGGTGCTAGTTAAGCAACTTAGTTTTAATAAAGAGTATATTTGGAAGTTGAGGATTTAGAAATGAATTTTCTTAAAGCTATGTCCACATAGGCTCTGGAAATTCTTGTATGCTGAACACAGGCGTTATAAGGCTTAAAGATATAATGTGTGTAATGCAATATAAATACCTAAGAAATAAGTTTTATAAAATTTTAAAAGAGTGACCTCATGTTTCCAACCCACACTATATGGGACAATGATCATGATTTATTAGAAATAAATGTACTGGCTGATCAAAGCTGGTGAGATGGCTGCTAACGAAATGCTATGGGCTAACTCCACTTCTTTTCTTCACTAGCTTTCTCAAAGCTAATCAAGCCCAAGTCTACAATTAATTAAGGGACATGCCACTTCTTGAATGCCTACTCTTCTTGAATGTCTACTCTGTACCCTTTAGTCCCTGTTGTAGTGGCTTTGGGTAAAGATTACAATCTCTGCATCTTTTCTTGATATCCTTACACTTCCTCTTTTCATTCATATGTATTGCATTAGCAATTTCCTGTTTCACTACTCCTCCCTACAAAACAAGCTGTAAGGTTTCATGGTCTCACAGCAGGGTTGAGTGACAGCACTTCCATTACTCTTTATAAAAATTGGCCTTCTTGGGTCAAATGTGGTGGTTCATGCCTGTAATCCCAGCTCTTTCGAAGACCAATGCAGGGAATGGCTTGACTCCAGGAATCCGAGACTAGACCTGGCAACATAGTGAAACTCCATATCTACCAAAAGAAACAAGAAACAAACTGGCCTTCTTTTTTCTTGCCTAGTGTCTGCCTTAGCATCCTCAGTCAGGCTTTGAGTATATCTAAATGGTTGCAAGGAATTCCAAACCCTCCAACAGCTGGTGGAAGCTCAGCTTCCTTATAATTTATCTTGACCCTGCACTGACTATATGTACCCTTGATTCCTATTGTGAGAAATATCTGAGATCAATGTCAGAGATTGGGTACATCTAAATTCATACTGCGGGCTTAAAAAAAATGTTGGATCTGAATGTGGGTACCATTGTCAATTTTTATTTTTTAAATTGTTGCAACCTCCCTCACTAAAAGAAGACAGTGCATGAACATCTCAGAAAGGGGTAGATACTTCAATTTTTACTCCAGGCTAATACAAGATAAAGAAAGTCTGCTTGTTTGGCATTTGGCTGAATGCGTTCAGCAAGCGCGTGCCCTGCCTAACACCACCAAATTTACACGTGTGCTCTGAAATCTAGTTAAGCAGTGTCTTTTTGAATATGATGAAAACCTTGTAATGTTCCCACATCTCTAAAACCCCTAATAGCGATGCATTTTTAGCATCGTCTAAGAAAACATTTGACGACAAAGGCTATTATGAATTCAGCAATGCTTTGAAGCAAATTTGTATTTTTCACAATATTATTATACATACTTTGGAAAGTAGTGGTCTATCTTTATGGAATATATAATATCTATTTAATCTACAAATAACTCTTAGTTAACGTGTTGGTTCTGGCTCCTTACAATAAATGTGAGGCCAAAACCAGAGCATGATAGCCAAGCAGCCTCAGATATAAACAGTGGTTGATTTATTTTACTGATCTTATCAGGAACTCTTAATTAAGGAGTGGTAAGTAAACTAAGATTTAGCCTTAAGGCAGAAATATATTCCCCTGAAAGCTTTATTAATAAGAACAATACTTTATAATATCAACAAACACACACACTTTTTCACTGTTTAATCAGGGTTCTGTAGAAAGAGCTTAACTCTTTTTGGAATCACTTAATACCTGAAGATAGGGGTTTGAGTAAATTAAATTGTAGTTGGTCACAATAAGACCAAGGCTGCATTCTAATGAGCATTTGCAAAGTAGAGATTGCTCTTAATATTAAAATGCAGCAGTGAAACAACCATCTTGTTATTATTAAAGAGAATTAAACTAGTACTTCCTATGACAGCAATTTGGCAAAATGCATAAAAAAAACCCCTTCAATAGTTTAGCCCAATAATCCTATTTACTGGGGATACAAAATGAATTTCAGCATTTTCTATGTTGGTAAAGAATGTAAAACCACCTACATTTCCAACAATAGAGTATATTGATTATGGTCTACCAACTGGACAGAACATGAAGCAGTCATTAAAAATTATATTTACAAAGCATTCATTAGTATAGAAATGCACTCCAAATTGCTTATATTATATAATGTGGCTGTATTGCCATATGTTGTCACAGACTGTATATGTATAAATAGCATTTTCCAGATTTTTATAGTAAACACGAATATCTTTTTTAATGAAAACAATACATTTGTTCATTTTCAAACCATATATTACATAGGATTCCCTTTTTATATTATTGGAAAGTAATATGGAAAATAGCAAGATTGTTGGTTTTCTACATAGGCAGACTTTGGTTCAAATTCTAGTTGCAGGACTTGGCAGGTGTCTGACCTTGGGCAAGTAATTTAAAAGCTCTAGTTTCAGTCTCCTTGTCATGAAAATCAGAATACAATAACACATGTAAACTGCTAAATGTAAAAAATGGTAGCTATGTGAGTTAACCACTGAGAAACTTCCACCCATATATACTGAAGAAATATTCATGAACCAGTGAAGAAATGCACTCATGTGGTGGGGGATGGGAGGCAGGCTTCTCTCTGAGCAAAGTTACAGAAAAGCAAAGAGAAAGGAAAGGATGAACTGCATGGACCCATCCCGGATCAGAGACAAGCATCAGTGTGAAGTGCCTTTAACTTAATATAAAGAAGGATGAAACAGAATCATAGATATGCACAACACATATACATGCATGTAAAATAATCATAGATATGCATTATGCATATACATGCATATGTGTTATGCATACTCATGATTATTTTTGTGTCTGTCCATCTTTATCCCTGTCTGCTGAGAGCATAAAGAAGCCAGTGAGTGTACTCAGGAGTGTACTCAGATCATAGATCTCAGTTTCTTTTTCTTTTACCATTTTTTATTTAAATAGAGATGGGGTCTCGCTGTGTTGCCCAGGTTAGTCTTGAACTCCTGGGTTCAAGCGACTCTCCCGTTTCAGCTTCCCCAAATGCTGGGATTACAGGAGTGAACCACTGAGCCAGTTCTCAGTTGCTAACACCATTTTCTAATTCCAGGGTTCATTGAGGAAATGGTTGATCATATGGTCTGGGCAAGGAATAATGCAGTATGAGCCTGGAGCCTCTTGTAGGGCTAGAAGGTAAGGAAGCACTCATGAACTAAGAGATGGGGACATGTCTAAACTTGACATGTCTAAACTTGACACAGCACAAACTTGAAATAGTTACCAATGGCCAAAGCTGGGAAAAGTTGAGCAAAAACAAAAATAAAAAATAAAACCAAATCAAACCAAACCAAAACAAAACAAAAACTAGTGGTGGTACTGTACTGTAACCTAGAATACAGTGAATACTTATGTGTTTATCCCGATATAAATGAATAGCGAATAAACACATAAATAAATAGGGAAAGGAGACAAAGCCTACTGGCTGAAAAATTCCAAATAATTGATATAGGTACTACCTCCTCCGAGAGAGGGAGCTCGAATCTTCCTATCCCTGAGTAAGGGCTGTACATAATGACTTGCTTCCAAAAAACTAGGAGTAGAAAGAGGGGAAAAGAGTCACTTTAAGATGTCTGACAATCAAGTTTGTGAACTCATCCTAGAAAAAGTGCTATATACCTCATTGCTGAATATCATTCTGATTACCTTCGAAGGACTCCCCTTGGGAAGCTATGCACTGACCTCAGCACCTAGTCCACCCATCAAAGCAATTTTGGAACTCTTTTTCTGGAATGGTCATCAGAAAATGACATTGTTGTTCTGAATGTCATCATGGGTCTTCCTTTATCTTCGAGTAAAGAAAAAAGTCATTGGGGGCCAGATCAGATGAGGAAGGAGGGTGCTCCAATACAGTTATTTGTACAGTGCTGCCAATGCAAGTACATATGGGAAATTCACGAACTTAAGTGTCAGTCCCCAACAAATAACGACAACAGCTCTCATGGCCATTCCAGAAAGAGTTCCAAAATTGCTATGATGGGTGAACTAGGCACTGGTGTGGGTGCATAACTTCCCAAGGGGGTCCTTCAAAGGTGACTATAGTGTTGCTCAGTCATGAGGTATGTAACATTTTTCTAGGATGAGTTTGTGAACTTAATTGTAGACCTTGTACTGTGGAGAAATCTGACAACACAACCTCACCTGGATGATTGATGTCAACATCAATGGTGATGTCACTTTGATAACATGTACCCTTGATATGATTTGATTAAAATGGCATTTTACCTCTGTGGTCTTTCTCCTCCAGTCCATAACCCCAGTTTAATTAGAGGAAAACACCAGACCAATTCAAATGAAGGACATTCTACAAACTGCCAAACCAGTACTCCTCAAAGCTGTCAAGGTCATCAAAAGCAAGGGAAGTCTGGGAAACCGTCATGGTCAAGAGGCTCCTGAGAAGGCATGACAAGTAATTGGACCCTTATATTCTTTCTTTTTTTTTTTTTGGAGTGCAGGAAGTCACTCACTTCAATATGTTTATATAATTGCAATATTTATTTCAGCACCACAGAGTTTTGCTCCTTTATTTTAAAATTTATTTTAGAGTTGTGGGGTACATGTGAGGGTTTGCTACATAAGGAGGCTGCATGTAGGAGACATTTGGGCTTTCAGCTGGCCCTCTCTCCCCCTGATAGTGGACCAGGTGCCCAGTGTGTTGCCACGTGTCCCCTCCCTCCTTTCTCCCTCCCTCCCCTGGCAGTACCTAGCGACTACTTATCCCACCCTTGTGGGACTAATGTTCAGGGCCCACTTTTGAGTGAGAACACTTGGTATTCAGGTGTTTTCTGAATGGGATCCCAGAATATAAAATGGAAAAGCTGGTAAGACCTGAATGAAGTGTGGGTGTTTAGTGAATGGTGACATATCCCTGTTGGTTCTTTAGCTGTGACAAATGTACTCTGTACCACAGTAATGTACACAGTCATGTTTGCTGTACCCTAGCAAGGGGCTGAAAGGTTCCTTTTGAACTTTGTGATTCACAAACTGAGGGAGCCTGTTCCAGCGTTGGTTAGCTATGAAGATCACTGGTTCTTTATTCCCAGTCATCCACTCAACTATGACGATTACTTACTCTTCATTCCCATTCATTCATTCATTAACACTAATTGTGCACCTTAAGGCCCATGTGAGGGTGATCAGGTACATTGGTGAATGTAGCCTCTGTCCTCCAGGGGTGATTATAGGTGCTTCTCTACTGTGAGCAGACATCTGTTTCCATATATTTCCTTGGTCATGGTCACGCCAGTGCTACTTGTTTTGGCACCACAGAGTATAAGACAAATCTCTCTTGCTCAACATAGTTTCAAAATTTCTGGAATGGTCATTAGAACTGTACTTGTATTACTCTTGTTCCAAATGTCATCAAATGTCTTCCTTTCAATATTTCCTTTATCTTTGAGGAAAGAAAAAGTCAGGGGGCCAGATCACACCACCCCTAGGTCTTCTCCAAACAAAACACCCTCTTTCCCTCCAATGTCTTCTCAAATACATAGTTTTGTGTTACTTCTAAATCCTGTTTATCTTCAAGTGTTTTTGTGTTCTTCCTGAAGTATGGAGTTCAGAACAATTGTAACAACTATGCTAGTGTAAGACATAGTTTCCTGAAATGTTTCGGTGTTTTGTTGTTTTTGTTTGTAGAGACAGGGTCTTGCTCTGTCACAGGCTGGTCTTGAATTCCTAGGCTCACGCAATATTCTTGCCTTGGTCTCTTGAGTAGCTTCTCCTGCAAAGACCAGGAGCTCTAGGAGACATCTGTCCTTAGGTCTGAGGAACAGAAAGGGGTCAATATGGCAGGAGGAGACTCCAAGGAACAGGGAGTGGCAGGGGCAGAGGCAAGAGAGGAGAGGAGAAGGAGGGGGGCGCTGAGCACACATGCCTTTGGGTCACTTTGTGATGTGGGGACTCATTCGATTTGAGGCAGAGGAGCTAGGTGATTGGACTCACTGTGAAGAATGACTCTGGCTGCTGCACTGAGAACAGGTGAAGAAGGGCAAAGGCAGAAGAAGAAAAGTCCTTGTGAGCTACTGCATTGATCTGGGTGGCTCATGATGGTGGCTCAGACCACAGCCACACGAGGGGTGAAGTAGGATTGCATCTCTGGATTGGCACCACTGCAGAATCGTGCTCTGTCTGATGCAAGTTCTAATCCCAGAGCCTGGGACTTTATGCTTGGGTAGTGCAGGGCAGCACTTGAGTAGTGCACAGGATCCAGTCTCCTCAAGGATTCACAGGGTGGTCCTGGCAGGGGGAGCTGGTTACAACCCTTGGGTAGTGCTTCTTGGTTCTTTTGGGTCAGGGTAGGGACATCCTAAGTGTGAGGAAAGTTATGAAACATACTATCCAGAAAGGAAAAAGGACATATACAGAAATTCACAACATTTTATGTACATTTTAGGTGTTGATAGTCTTTGTCTCTAGGATTTAGCAGTAGGAACCCATTCCTTTCAGATGATCTAAATCAGCATTGACTTCAGAGCTGAGAATTTGAGGTTCATCAAGGAAAGAAAATGGCACTTCACTGACTGGGGAGATTTGTGGATACATGTACTGAACGAGTGATGTATTGTGCCAAAATGTAGGTTAACTTTCTGCATGTGTGTTGGTGAGAAAAAAATGTTTGTTCATTGTAGAACTTAAAACGAGTACATTTTCAGTGTTCTAAGTCCTTAAGATGTTAGGCTATATTATACTGTGTGGTACCCTCTGATGAATTTACTGATTATTTCTTAAACACTAAAGGCACTAAATTAGCACTTAAACCACTATTTTAACCTAAATGTATCTTCTATTGTATTGAAACAAAGTGATGCATTTAGTACTTTTTTTCCAAAAAATAAATGTATGAATGCTATAGAGTACAGGCATAGCTTGTTTCATTGAGCTCTGCAGAGTTTTTACAAATTGCAGAGCTATGACAACCATGCCTCAAGCAAGTCTACTGGTACCATTTTCCCAACAGTATGTGCTCACTTCCTGACTCTGCATCCAATTCTGATAATTCTTGCAATATTTCAAATGTTTTCATTATTATTATATCTGCTATAGTGATCTGTGATCACCCATCTTTGATGCAAATATAATTGTTTTGTTGTACCACATATAAGATGGCAAATAATCAGTAAATTTGGGTGTGTTTTGACTACTCTACTGACTGGTTTCCTTGTCTCTTTCTCTTCTTGGTCTTCCCTATTCCCTGAGACATAACAATATTAAAATTAGGCCAATTAACAATCTTCTAATGGCTTCTAAGTGTTCAAGTGAAAGAGTTGTACATTTCTCACTTTCAATCAAAAGTTAGAAATGATTAAGCTTAGTGAGGAAGGTATGTCAAAAGCCCGGACAGGCTGAAAGCTAGGTCTCTTGCACCAGTTAGCCAAGTTGTGAATGCAAAGGAAAATTTCTTGAAAGAAATTAAAAATGCTATTCCAGGAATAATAAGAAAGTGAGAGTTTTATTGCGGATATGGAGAAAGTTTTAGTGCTCTGGATAGAAGTTCAGACCAGCCACAACACTCCCTTAAGCAAAAGCCTCAACCAAAGCATGGCCCTAGCTCTCTTCAATTCTGTGAAGGCTGAGAGAGGTGAGGAGGCTGCTGGAGAAAAGTTGGAAGCTAGCAGAAATTGATTCATGAAGTTTAAGGAAATAAGCCATCTCCATAATATAAGAGTGCAAGCTGAGGCAGCAAGTACTGATGGAGAGGCTGCAGCGTGTTTTTCAGAAGATCTGGCTAAGGCCATTGATGCAGGTGGGAACACTCAACAGCAGATTTTCAATGTAGACAGACCTTCTATTGGAAGAAGATGCCATCTAAGACTTTCATAGCTAAGAGGAAAAGTTAATGACTGACTTCAAAGCTTCAAGGCTGACTGTCTTGTTAGGGGCTAATGTAATTGGTGACACTAAGTTAGAAGCCAAAGCTTATTTACCAATCCCCAAATCCTAGATCCCTTAAGAATTTTACTAAATCTACTCTGCCTGTGCTCTATAAACTGGACAAGAAGGCCTGGGTAGCAACACATCTGTTTACAGCATAGCTCACTAAATATTTTAAGCCCATTGT
Source organism: Carlito syrichta (assembly GCF_000164805.1). Lineage (NCBI taxonomy): Eukaryota > Metazoa > Chordata > Mammalia > Primates > Tarsiidae > Carlito > Carlito syrichta. Next base: position 122,987 of record NW_007247417.1, read on the forward strand.
TGAGACCTGCTACTTAGAAAAAAATAAAGATTTCTCTTAAAATATCATGCTCTATCTACATATTCAACGTAATACCCATTAAATTACCAACATCATTCTTCTCAGATCTGGAAATGACAATACAGAAATTCATATGGAAACATAAAAGACCACGAATAGCCAAAACAATTCTCAGCAAAAGAAACAAAGCAAGAGGTATCATACTTCCAGACTTTAAACTTGATTATAAAGCTACAATAATCAAAACAGCCTGATATTGGTACAAGAACAGGCACATGGAACAATGGAACAGAATAGAGATTACGGAAGCAAAACTTCAATTTCTCAACCAACTTATCTTTGACAAAGGCTCCACCACCAACCACTGGGGAGAGGAGAACTTATTCAGTAAATGGTGCTGGGAAAACTGGCTGATCACATGCAGAAGATTGAAACAGGACCACTACCTATCACCACACACAAAAATAAACTCTAAATGGATCAAATACTTAAACATAAAACCTCAAACTATAAGAACTTAGAAAATGCGGGAGACACCCTTGTGGAAATTGGAACTGGCAACCAATTCCTGATCAAAACCTCAAATGCCCATGACAAGTGGGACCTCATCAAACTGAAAAGCTTCTGCAAAGCCAAAGAAACCATCAAGAGAGTGGGAAGACAGTCCACAGACTGGGAAAAAAATATTTGCCAACTCTATATCTGACAAAAGCCTAACATCTAGGATATACAAGGAGCTCAAACATGCCAAAAGGAAGAAAACAAAAACAAACAAACAAACTGCCCTATTAAAAAGTGGGCAAAAGACATGAATAGACACTTCTCAAAAGAAGATATATGGGCAGCCAATAGACACATGAAAAAGTGCTCAGCCTCACTCATCATCAGAGAAATGCAAGTCAAAACCACATTGAGATACCACCTAACTCCAGTAAGAATGGCCATCATTAATAAAATAAACAACAACAGATGCTGGTGAGGATGCAGAGAAAAAGGAACCCTTCTACACTGCTGGTGGGAATGCAAGCTAGTGCAACTTCTTTGGAAAACAGTGTGGCGATTTCTAAAAGAACTAGAAATTGACCTTCCATATGAGTCAGCAATTCCCCTGTTGGGAATATACCCGGAGGAAGTCAAATCATTCTACAAAAAAGATACCTGCATATGCATATTTATTGCAGCATTATTCACAATAGCAAAAACATGGAACTAACCATGCTGCCCATCAAAACTGGACTGGATAAAAAAAAAATGTGGTACATATACACAATGTAATATTATGCAGTCATAAATAAGGACAAATGTATGGACTTCACAGCAACTTGGATGGATTTAGAGTCTATCATTCTCAGTGATCTGTCACAGAAACAGAAAACTGAGTACCACATGTTCTCACTCATAAGTGGACATTGAACAATTATCATAATACTATAAGAAAGGGATTGGCAGTAGTGGGAAACTGCCAGGGGGAGGGGTCACACCTCATCAACAAGGGTGTCTGCATAATGAACATTTGTATACCTAACCCTGAATTGTACCCCATCTTTAGAATAAGAAAATAAAGTGCTAAAAAAATAGGAATATTGGTACTAGCCTGTCTATCTGTCCCCCAGATGCAAACATTCTCTTGAGTTGAATGATAAATAGACAAATTTTCCACTAGAAAAAAAAAATCACTGCTCATGATAGTTTATCCAATCAATCGAGTGTTGTGATGAAATTGTTCAAGGAATTTAATGTTGTCTTCATACCTGCTAATACAGCATCCATTCTCCAGCCCATGGGGTCAAGGACTAATTTTGACTTTCAAGTCTTACTGTTTAAAAAATATATATTTCATAAGGCTATAGGTGCCATAGATAGTGATTCTTCTGATGGATCTGGGTGAAGTAAATTGAAAACCTGCTGGAAAGGATTCATCTTTCTAGATACCATTATGAAAATTTGTGATTCATGGGTGGAAGTCAAAATATCAACATTAATAGGAGTTTGGAAAAAGTTAATTTCTACCTGCATGAATGACTTTGAAAAGCATTTGGTGGAGAAAGTCACTTCAGATGTGGGGGAAATAGCAAGAAAATTAGAATTAGAAGTGAAGCCCAAAGATGTGACTAAATTGGTGCAATCTCATGATAAAATTTGAGCAGATGAGGAGTTGCTTCTCAAAGATGAAAAAAGAAAGTTGCATCTGAGTCTACATTTGGTGAAGATGCTGTGAACTTTGTTGAAATGATAACAAAGGAGTTAGACTCCTTCATAAACTTAGTTGACAAAGCAGGATTTGAGAGGCTAAAATAATTTCTGCTGTGGACAAAATGCTACCCAATGGCATCACATTCTAGATAAATCTTGTTAAGAGTTAAATACTACGGCAAATTCCATTGTTGTCTTCTTTTAAGAACTTGCCACAGCTGGGTGCGGTAGCTTACGCCTATAATCCCAGCACTTTGGGAGGCAGAGGTGAGAGGATTTACTGAGCCCAGGGGTTGGAGACCAGGCTGGACAACATGGTGAGACCTCATCTCTACAATAGACCAAAAAATTAGCTGGGCATGGTGGTGCATGCCTATAGTTCCAGCCACTTGGAAGACTGAAGTGGAAGGATCACCCGAGTCCAGCAGGTCAAGCCTGCGGTGGCTGTGATTGTGCCACTGCACTACATCCTAAGTGAGAGTGAGACTCCAACGCAAAAGCAAGACAAAACAAAAACTTGCCATAGTCATCCCATCCCTTCAGCAACCACCGCCCTGCTCAGTCAGCAGCCATCAACATTGAGGCAAGACCCTCCATCAGCAAGAAGATACCAACTTGCTGAAGGCTCAGATGGTTGCTAGCATATTTAGCAACAAAGCATTTTTAAGTATAAAATGTAGACAGTGTATACATTGCTTTTTAAGATATAATACTATTGCACACTTAGTAGAGACACCCTGGGAAACCAAAAAATTAGTATTACCCGATTTATTGCAGTAATAGCTGTACTGAGGTGGTCTGCTTGCCTGTGTTGTAAATTTTCTATCTGTGAGGTTTGCTTGCCTGTGTTGTAAATTTTCTCTGGTCGCTTTGAAATATTTATTTGAAAATTGAGTACAAGGTAATAGAACAACTCTCTTTGTTACATTTCTGCTCCCATGCATACTTTGTAAATGAATAAATTGTAGCAGTTTTATAGGAAACCTAGTTTCTTCTCCATTCATTGACCTGGTTTGAGATAGAAAAAAAAAAAAGACTAGTCGGGCCTAAATGGTGAACTTTCTCCTTCCTCTTTTGTTACCTGATTAGAATTGCAGAGTAATGTTGGCTTTTCCATGAGCAGACCAAGCTAGTTATTACCCTGGTGTGTATTTGGATTTGAAAGATCCAGACTGCGATTCTGTTTTCTTAGAAAATGCTCTTTATCTGACCCAATTCTAGCATTTCTTATCTAGAAGCAAAGATGTTTTTCTGGTTGTTGAATTACTTTGATGAAGAGATTTGAGAAAGAATAAACCAGAACAAGAATCATGTAATATTTCCTTGAGGCAAATACGTGGACCATCTTATTCTCATGTGTTTTCAAGAACATAAGGTATACATCTTCTTAGTCAGTGTTGTTCTGTGGTATACCTAACATGTTTGCCACTAGGAGTGGATCATTTTTAAACAACATCTTTCTTCTATATGACAACATTATTTTTGGTAATGATTATAAAATAAAACTAGAGACCTGTAGCTTTTATCCCTAAGAATGGTGCTTAAATCTTTCTCTCTAAGTGTTCCTGTGTCCAGACATTGGTTTAGGATAATTTCTGGTTGCCTAATGCTGATCATAATATAACAAAATTTTGCCTCAAGGATTTGTTGCATCTGCCTCTCATGAATCTTTCATGCAAGGTAGTTATTCAAGCACTAGAAAAAGAATAGAGATGAGACTTTATTAATCTTGGCATAGACTGTACAAACACTTTTTAAAAAACTTGCTTGCTATTGAATATTTATTTAATAAATGTCTATATATGTGTCACGATTGTGTGAGATATGCTTTTTTTTTATCATTTGGTAATGAGGTTGTGGGGGAGGGGCTGTCACACACCTTACCGTTCCTTTATGACCACTCTTTCTAACAACAAGAACTCGAGAGTGTACTCAACCAGTTTTGTTTACCAGTTCACACAAATTGGGCACTCTGAAATGCCCAGTGAATCAATCATGAAATGACTTACCTTTTATGAAAAACAGGATTAACCTTCTAAGTACTCTGGTTTGTCAGGAAACAGTGGCAGTTGGGGGTTTATGGATGGAAAGAACTCAAAGATACAAGACTTAGTTCAACAAGAGTGACAAGGGCCCCTCAGCAATATGAAAGTATTAAAGTAAAAGAATAGAAAAATCTTGACTATACTATCAAAACCGAGCCTTGAAGTCTTCTTGTTTTCTTTTATTTAGGAAGTGTGACTATCTTTGTAATAAATTGTTGATTTAATAGGTGTGCTAGACGATAGCAATATATAGCAAACACTAGGTGGCGCCGGAGGACTGTAATAATTGTCCACAATTAGAGCCCTTTGCGCATCACATCATTGTCAGAATCAAGAAGAATGGAATTTCACATTAAATCTGCATATGATCAGATTTCCTTTTCTTCCACTTATGACTTTGCTCACTAAAAATTCAGGTGCAGTTGTGTCATGAGTGAAATAGAGTTTATGCAGTGCTCACTAGGCAATAACTTTTCAAAAAAAAAAAAATCACCCTGGGAAAACAATATCCCTTTGTTTGGGTGTTCTCATTTTTAAAAATTGTTGATCCTCAAAGTTATGGCCTTAGCTTGGCTGACAGTCATCAACTCATTGTAAGCCATTCACAGGAAAATGTACTCGATAATCACCTCTCCAATGACTGGCACTTTCCTGTTTTGTGCAGTTATTATTATTTTTTTTTTTTTAATTTAAAGGGTCACTGTAAATCTTGGAGCACAGCAGAGCATGTGATGAAAGGTGAAGGCTGTTTCTTCATCCTCCATTTGCTCACATTGTAAAAAAGAATGAAAAACGTCTGCTGCATAAGCTGATCTTTTCATGTCTCATCTTTACTCCTCAGTGGGAAAATTCATTTCATAAGTATCTCATTGAGGGCTATTTTTGTTCATTTTCATTGAAGGGTATCCACTTCCTGAAACTTAATTAAGGTTTGGCAAAAGAGAAGATAGTTCACAAGGTTAATTATCACGATTTTCTATTCTCTTTTAAAAATGATATAAGAAGCATATACCTCATTTTTCAATCAACTTATTTGTTAAATTCCTCTGCAATATCTGAAATTTTTCTGTCTCATTCACTAATTCTGAAGTCTAAGACATGAGGTAGAAACAGCAAACTTGAAATTTAAAATAGAAAAATACTTAGCCTAAAGATACACTAGCATCTTAATATCTTAGTCAATAAGATCATTCTCACAAAATTAACGTGTCTAATATAATTCATTTTGTTTTGAATTATAGAAGCTAAAGTTCAAAATCTCCGCACTGCAGAGCCACAATTCACTATGTAAATAGCCAAAAAGCTATTACATAGTTAATGTTATATAAAATCAGAAAAGTAATTACCAATATACAGTTACATTTCAATTTTATATTCCTTTATCAAAAGAATTAAAAAAAACCTAAAAATAGCAATTTGGTTTTATACACAAGGTCAGATACTTTTAGGGTATAAGCTATATACTGAGGGTACTTGGGTTGCTAGGTGGTTGTCTTAACTAGTTAGTCCCTTTTACTAGAGAATATATTTCCTTTATAGTATCATATATTGCCATGTAACTTTTCTTTCTTTGTTTCTTTTTCTTAGAGCCTATGGCCAAATATAAAGCAAATACAATAGTCAGACTTTTGTTATTATCCTTGAAGAATTCAATCATGTTGGGATACCTGCTAACATATTTTTCGTTCAGATCTCTAATGGTACCTCAATGACCTGAAAGGGTTAAGAAAGCTTCCAAAATTTACAAGTGTTACCATGTTACCTTAGTCTTCTTATTGACTAAGATATTAAGATGCTAGTGTATCTTTAGGCTAAGTATTTTTCTATTTTAAATTTCAAGTTTGCTGTTTCTACCTCATGTCTTAGATTTCAGAATTAGTGAATGAGACAGAAAAATTTCAGATATTGCAGAGGAATTTAACAAATAAGTTGATTGAAAAATGAGGTATATGCTTCTTATATCATTTTTAAAAGAGAATAGAAAATCGTGATAATTAACCTTGTAAACTATCTTCTCTTTTGCCAAACCTTAAACAGAACATCTTTTAAAATATACCTAAGGTATGGAGTTCAAATCAGCTTAAGAAAACATTTGCTTAATAAATTGGTCTTTGTTTTGTGTCCATAAGACCAGAGATCTGAGAGAAAGAACATGTGACAGAAAGTCGTTCACTCCAAGGAGGAAATGTATTCCCAGAGACATTGCCAGACCGTAAGCCATCCCTGTCTGAGTTGTGGTTGTTTGATCAAGCTTTATAGATGTACAAAATCAAACAGGGAGAGAGAGCTGTTAAAGAACTCAAGACTTTGTTTTGTTGATATTTTGCTAAGTTAAATGATCAAAATAGTTGTGAGATTACAAGTTTATTTGCTATTAAAGAGGAAAAGAGTAAAATTTTAGAACTACAACTTCACTGAAAAACAGATTCAGTAAAATCTTATCCATTCTAAAAGAAAGGCTTGGAAAACAACTTAGGATTAAGTTTCCAGGGGTTTCATTTATGCATTTTTTTTTATCAGGAGGCAACCATGGTGGGAAGAGGAAAGAGCTGGATTTTGGAAGTTCTAGAACTGGATTCTTAATCCAGCCAAAACTAGCTTCACAGTTTAGGTTCTAGTGTCCTGGAACAACTTGGAAGTTTAATCTCTTTCCAACTATTTTATCACCTGTAAAACATTTGCTGCCTACATTTGAATGGCTCTCCTGTGGATTAAATGGGGTAAGGTATGATATATGAGATCACTGTACCATGTAGAGACCTTTTCATCCGTCCATCTATCATTTACTTATTCACTCTATTACATGCTAATCTTTAATTAAATGCCTTCTTCTGTGGTAATATTTTGTTTCTCAGCTGAGTTTTCATGGTCTTGAAAGTGTTAGTTAATGGTTAGAATAAACAGAAAGTCAAAAAGGCTAATCTTGGTCTAGAAGTTTTTTAAAGAGGAATGTATATAAAAGCAGACTTATTGAATCCATTAGATAGTACAAGAAATCCCTGGTGATGTTGACATACAGATGATGCCTACAGTCTGGGGAGCTATATGTTAAAGCAAAAATCACCAACAGAGAACAGAGCTCTTTCTTGGCTAGTTTCTAAGAGGAGAAAGGCCTTTGGATTGAAGGAAAGTTTTCCAGACAAAGATAATATTAAAATGACATACACAAATAAGCAATCCCTTTTCAGGAAGTAGTCAATAAAATATTTTGATTAAAGCAGAGGGCTATATGAGAAAATACTGAAAGACAAGTTTTGAGTAGACCCATGTCTACTCAATGAGGTCCTTAAACGTCAAATCAAGGAGCAAAAATTAAATCTACAAATTGCTTAAAATAGATAGAAGAGCTAGAATAAAGGGCAGAGAAAGTCATCAGTGAAATAGGTATTTAGTTCACCATGGACTTTTGAATACTCATTATGGGCACAGAATTGTACAAAGCACTAGGCCGAGGTGGGGTTATTGCAGTTGTGAAAGGAGATGTTGATTCTTTCCATTAAGAGTTTCCCAATTAGTTGGAAAGGAGATAGAGACATAATGAGGAATTAAGTATCATTGAGGGTGAAATATGATAAAATGCCCAAGTAAGCAGTCTGGTCCTAGATGGTAGAAACTCAGGGATAAGGAGATCAGGAGGGATCTTGCAAGAGTGGCCTATATTCACTGACTATACACACACTCTCTCTCTCTCTCCATTTTTCTCTGGAATCCACCCCGTTCAAGCCTCCCTCTCACCTATTCATGGAAACTGCACTTGTCAAGGTCACCAAAGATGACCCTATTTCTAAATTAAATGGTTATTTTCAATCTTACTAGACTTATCAGAGCATTTGATTCAGTTGTTTACGCCTCTTCCTTGACCTCTGCCACCCTCAGTGAGTGCATTCTCAGTCTTCTTTGATGCATCCCCCTAATTCCCCCTACACTGAAGTGCTCCAGGTTCCCCTCTTTTTCTACCCTGATTTCGTTGATGACCTCATGCCTTTAAGTACCCTCTATGTGGAGATACCCAGATTTATATTTCCAGCCCAGAGATTTCCCCTGAATCTTGACTCATAATACCTAATGTATCCACATGGAGGTCCAATGTACATCCCAAACTTGACATGTCGCACACTGAGCTGTGGATCGCACCTCTTTTCCTTCCTACTTTCTTCTGTCACTCTCTTCCTCAATTTAACAGTGACTTCCACTCTTTTAGGCACTCAGGGCAAGAACTTTGGAGACAACAAAGTCTTTCACATTCCACATTCACGCCATCAGCAATTTAAATCATCTCTTTCTTTAAAGCATATCTAGAGTGGGTTCACTCCTCACCACCTCTACCACAAGCCATGTCACCAGGTCACCTCTTGTGTGCATCATTGCAATAATGTCTTAACTGTTCTTCCTGCTGCTCCTTCCTGTGACTATATGTATATGCATTAGGGATGATGAGATGATTTAATCAAGTTGTTGCGACATGGTATTTACAATGATTGTGTTAAAACATGAATCAACACTTGTTACATCTCTGCTTAATGAGAAGGCACCCTGTAAGGACTTGCGAGGCTGAGTCTTTTCAGTGACCTTCAGAGGCTGCTCAATCTGTCACCTCTGACATCGTCTCTTTACCACCTGTTTCTGGCTCACTCTTCCCCACACGAATGGGCATTCTTGCTGTCCCTCTAATGCACAAGGTGTGCCCCTGCCTCAGCTTTTTTCACTTGCTTTGCCCTCTACTTCCATTTGGCCTACTTTCTCACTTCCTTCTAACACCACCCTTATGCATTAGTTTAAAATCCTTCGCATTTTACTCCTGTCATTCTCTATCTCTCTTCCCTTCTCTATTTTCTCCAGGAACTACCACCATCTAACCTACTATATACTGGAACTTATAGTTTGTTTATCATCAGTCTCCTTGCAATATAACATAAACTCTTTGGGGACAGGGATTTGTGTTTATTTGTTTACTGCTATGTCTGCAGTACCTAGAACCATTGCTCAATCAAAAAATTTGTATGAGATGGATGGGTGGATGGATGGATGAATGAACGGATAGGTGGATGGATGGGTGAATGGATGTATGTATGAGTGAATAGATGAATGGATGGGTGAATGGATGGATGGATGGGTGAATGGATGGATGGATGGATGGGTGAATGGATGGATGGATGGATGAATGAATAGATCAATGGACAGATGGATGGATGGAAGGATGAATGAGTAGATGGATGATGGATGGATGGATGAATGGATGAATGGATGAATGGATGGACGGATGGATAGATGGGTGGGGGAAGCATCAGGGAGGAAGATCTTGATCCAGATGATGACTAAAGGTTGGATTTGGAAATAAGGCATGAAGGAAGAGGATGTGGATGGAGAAAGACCTTTTGTTAGGGGAGCAGCATAAAAAATAACTTAAAGTTTAAATCAAGATCAACATTATTGGGAGCAATAAAGCAATAGGATGAAGTGAATATTCTTGGGAGCATCATGCTATTATAGCTTTTACACATTTTATTTTATTTTTATTGACAAACAATAACTGTATACTTTATAGGGTACAATGTGATGTTATGATATGTTGGCCTTTCATATCCATGGGTTCTACATCTGTGGATTCAACCAACAGGGGATTAGAGATATTTGGGAAAAAATTAAAAAGAAACAATACAGTCATAAAAATAATACAAATAAAAAACCAAAATGCTATAACAGCAACTTACATAGCATTTACATTGTGTTAGGTATTATAAGCAATCTAGAGATTATTTAAAGTATAGTGGAGGATTACATAGGTTGTGTACAAATGTTATGCCATTTTGTGCCAGAGACTAGAGAATCCATGGGCTTCGGTATCTGTGGGGAGGTCCTGGAACCAATTGTCCATGGATACCAAGGGATGACTATATATGTACAGGATGAGTAAATTAAGCTAATTAACATGTCCATGATATTAAATCTTGATGGGTGAGGTAAATATCAGATTTTGACAGATCTTTATTGTTGCCACAACAGGTTCAGATGTGATCCTGTGAGATAGGTATTTAAATTCTAGTCTACCACCTTTCAGGATAGAGTTTCACAAAACGTATTCTTCTGACAAGCTTTATCTGGGTCACTTGGGTGCTTGTTAAAATGTGTCCTTTTAAGGATCAAAGGACAGACCAATAAGTCCTAATCTAAAATGGGCTCTGGTTTTGATTTGCATCTCCCTGATGATTAGTGAGGTTGAACATTTCTTCATGTGTCTGTTGGCTGCTCGGATGTCTTCCTTTGTGAAGTGTCTGTTCATATCTTTTGCCCATTTTATAATGGGGTTGTTTGTTTTTTTCTTTTCAGCATGCTTGAGTTCCTTGTCGATCCAAGATGTTAAGCCTTTGTCAGACCTGGTGTTGGCAAATACTTTTCCCCAGTCTGTAGGCTGTCTCCCTGCTCTCTTGATGGTTTCTTTGGCTTTGCAGAAGCTTGTCAGTTTAATAAGGTTCCACTTGTCTATCTTCTCTCTTATGACCTGTGGGTTTCAGGTTTTGTTCAGGAAGTGGATGCCAGTTCTGATTTCCATGAGGGTATGTCCTTCATTTTCTAAGGTTCTTATGGTTTGAGGTTTTACATTTAGGTCTCTAATCCATTTGGAGTTAACCTTTGTGCGTGGGGATAGATAGGGGTCCTGTTTCAATCTTCTGCAAGTGGTCAGCCAGTTTTCCCAGCACCATTTACTGAATAGGTTCTCCTCTCCCCAGTGGTAGGTGGTGGAGGCTTTGTCCAAGATGAGTTGGTGAGAAATTGAGGTTTTGCTTCTGAAATCTCAATTCTATTGCATTGATCTATATGCCTGTTCCTGTACCAATACCAAGCTGTTTTGATGATTGTAGCTCTAAAGTAAAGTTTGAAGTCTGGTAATGTGATACCACCTGCTTTGTTTTTTTTTTTTTTTGCTGAGGATTGTTCTGGCTATTCTTGGACGTTTGTGTTTCCATATGAATTCCTGTGTTGTTTTTTCTAGGTGTGAGAAGAATGTTGCTGGTAACCACACTGAGATACCACCTAACTCCAGTCAGAATGGTAATTATCAACAACTCAAAAAATAACAGCTGTTGGAGAGGGTGTGGTGAAAAGGGAACACTTCTACACTGTTGGTGGGAGTGTAAACTAGTGCAACCTCTGTGGAAAGCAGTGTGGCGATTCCTAAAAGCTCTAAATATCAACCTCCCATATGACCCCACAATCCCCCTACTGGGAATATATCCTGAAGAACTCAAACCACTCTATAAAAAAGATACCTGCACACGTATGTTTATCGCAGCGTTGTTCACAATGGCAAAAACCTGGAAACAACTATGCTGCCCACCAAAAGAGGACTGGATTAAAAAAATGTGGTACATATACACGATGGAATACTGCGCAGCCATAAAAGAGAACAAAATCATGAATTTCGCAGCAACCTGGATAGAACTAGAGTCTATAATACTGAGTGACCTCTTACAGAAACAAAGATCCGAGTGTCACATGTTCTCACTCATATAATGGACCTTGAACATCCAATGTAATACCATAAGAAAATGACTGACAGTAGTGGGAAACTATGGGGGGAGAGGGAAATGGGATTAACAGTAGCAAATATCTGTTTGGGGACAGGGAAACACCTCTTATCAACAGGGTGCCTGAATGAAACGTATTTGTATACTTAACCCTTAACTGTACCCCACAACATCATAATAAAAAATATTGATTAAATAAAAAATGGGCTCTGGTAGTGTGCACTTTAGTAAGCCCTCCAGATGAAAATGAAGCAAACCAGAGTTTGGGAATGACTGTCTTGGCATGTCCTAGTCACTGGCTCCAGGATTGCTCTGAGATGAGAGAGAGGAAAAGAGGTGGGCAGGAAGCGCTGGAGGTGCGGCTGGAAGTATTCTACCCAGAATCACCCAGAAAAGCCTGGGGTTTCTCTATTTTACCTACCATGCTTCTGAGTCAGGATTCTCTTGAAGAAATGATTTCTTGGAAAATAAATAAATAAATACACAAAATATCCCTGTTCTAGACATGGGAAGAAAAAAGGTTTTGTTTGTGTGTGCCAGGTTTTTGTGAAGAGAAAATCTGGGGGCCACTAGTGAAGTTGGGGAACTGTGGGTAGGAACACATGTGTAGGGAGAGGGGGTGCTGGGGTGGTATCTACTTCATGCTTGAACATTGTGTGTCAACAACAGGGCATTTGAAGGAAGATGCCCTTTGGTAGATGGAGATACTGGCCTGTTGTTTAGGTTGAAGGACCAATTGTCAACCTGAGGTGGTCAGTGGGAAAAGTCAGCACAGGAGACAAGAGGGAACCATCAAAAAGATAGGGAAGAGATTTATAAAGGATGATTAATTACCAGTGTCACATGTCCAGAGTAAAAATTGAGAAAGGCCATTGGATTTAGTTAAATGCACAGGGTATTTTAGAGTTCTGTCATGAGGGTTGAGAATACGATTTGGGGCACCAAGAGACCACAGAGATAAAAAACAGGAGATCCAAACTTTACCTGTACCATGACCACTTGTATACCTAATCCTGAATCATACCCTACATCTTTCAAATAAAAAAATAATAAATAAATTTAAAAAGCAGGAGCACTGGTGTCCCATGTTGGGAGTTTAACGGCAATGGAAAGAGGTGCTAGTGTTTGTTTCTTGACTAAAAGCTTCACAGTGTTTCTGCCAATAAGTTTCATGGGAAAGTCCAGAGCCCTAAGGCCAGTGTTGTTTTCTATGGGCATGACTCATCCCACTCCCCAGGTCCAGACTTGGTGGCAGTTATGACAGTGGTCGCAGTGCTTTCCCTACCTCTCCTCCCCCCCGCTCCTTTCCCTGGTCCTGATGGCAGAGTGCTATGGCCATGTCTGGCTGTAATACCTGCTGGGTAAGAACTAACAGGTGGTGAAGGGACTAAACTGTGTGATGAGATTGGGGTGCACCCACACAGGGCTAAACTAGAACAAGGAGACATCAGGGACTTTGTGGTGCTACCACATACTTGGTCCTGGATGTGAAGGGCCTCATGGGTCTGTCACTCTGTAACCCACTTAGGTCAAGTTTTCCTTTCAGTTTCTGATTATGGGAAGAGTCTCTTAGGATGTTTGGTGGGGGAACTTATGCCTTCTGGCCAAATCCTCTGACTCTAATTCTGTTCCTTTGGCTCATTTCACTGGGCTGAGGTTTGCCTGAAAACTTTCTCTCATGATAGACTCTCTGAGCACTTCGTAGACAATAACTTGCTGTTCCAAAGTCTCTTGCTGAGGTACACTAGGCTGTTTTGTGGACATGGAGCTCTCTGAGTGTGTGAGAACATTCAGATCAATCCAGTTCAAGGTAAGGCTAGGGGTGCAAAACGGGATGTCTCTGTCCAGGGGAGAAGACAAATGTATTAACAGCATGGTGCAAATGAGTAACAATATGTCTTGGTGCACAGATCCCTGAGAAAAGTGGAGCAGGTGAGAGATGATCTTTGAGTAGAGGTTTGTGGAAAGATTGGGAGTTTACCTAGAGTTGAATTGAGAGGAGAAACAGCAAGGAAAAAAGGTGCAACAAAGGGCTGTGTGTGGGATGCTCCAAGGAGAGGTAGCTGATGAGTGCCACATATGTGGTTCAGGAGGGTAGGAGGTAGAAGCTCAGGAGTAGACAGAGGCAGCCTACAAAGGGTCTTCCATGCTGAACTGGGGAGTTGGGCTTGATTATGTAAGCAATGAAGAGTTGATGAAGAGACTTAAACATGTGTGCAGCATGGGCACCACTTTTGTTCTAGTGCTGTCATTTGGGTGGCAGCAAGAAGAGCATATTTCTGGAGAAGGAAGCTGAAAAGCAAGACACCAATGAGGCTACTTCCCTCAGATGACTGCTGCACTGTGTCGGAGTCCACACCAGGAACAGAGAAGAAAGGTGAAGAGAGAATTAGGTATACAATGGAGCAGTCTTGGCCATGTTATCTTGGATGTGGAGGATAACAAAGAAGGCATGAAGGGTTCTGGTGCATATGTTTTCCAGTATGTCTGTGGAATCACTAGGTAGTCAGTTTCAACTGTGATAATGCTGCAAACCGCCCCCCCCCCCAAATCTTCATAGTTAAGTGGCAAGCATCGACTTCTCACTTTGGGATCTACAGGTCAGCTTGGTGACTGTGCTCCAGGCCACAGCCCCGGTTCTGGTCAGCTTCATGTGTTTTTCATGTTGGGTCCCATGCCAAAAGAGGCACCTTATAGCTGATCTCTGCTGTTTTCTTGGTGCCTGGAAAAGCAAGTGGAAACATACTATGCCTCTTGAAGACTCTGACTAGGTGGGGAGGAAGGAAGGAAGGAGGGAGAGAAGGAAGGAGGGAAGGAAGGAAAGAAGGAAGAAAGAAGGAAGGAAGGAAACAGGAAGGGAGGGAGGGAAGGAAGGAGGAAAGGAGGGGAGGAAGGAAGGAAGGAGGGGAGGAGGGAAGCGAAAGGGAGGGAGAGAGGGAAAGAAGGAAGAAACGGAGAAAGGAAGGAAAGGAAGAAAGAAAAGAAAAGGAGAGAGAGAGAGAGAGAGAGAGAGAGAGAGAGAGAGAGAGAGAGAAAGACTGACTTTGCATCCATGGGGAGGTATACCTTTGGGCAAAGGGTATGAACTTAGTCCCTTTACAAGTAGAGAACTCCAAAGTCTGCCATACCCACTTACAGGATATGTGTGTCATGTAATGATAAAAAGTGTTCAATTTTACTCATGCTAATTTTAAGTACCTCTAGCACATCCTAATGGACATGCTGGAAATTAAATACTGGGTCAAGGAAAATATCAGAACTGGACTTTATGAACTTGGTGGTTCTTGAATGTTAACAATTAATAAAACCATGGAAGTAAATAATATTGCCCAGTAGTAGAAAGGAGAAAATGAGTTGCTGATAGAACCCCAAGGAACACTACCATTTCATGTAGGAAGATGGGTGCACAGATGATCTGAGAAAGAGTGATTAGAGGGTGAGTCAAAAAACTTGGTGAGAGAATGCTGTCTCTGAAAGCAAAACAGGGGTTATGGTCACAAGAGAAGAGGAGTCTGGATCAATGGCCAAGTGACTCTTGGCCTCAGTGGAGATGAATGTGAAGATCTATAGAAGTTTCCTTTTAAAACGAAAATGCTGACTGGTGCTTATGGACTCACTAAGGATTTAGTGGAATGATGTAAACAAAGCCCAGGGCACAGTTCCTGTCATGCCGGTCCTTGGTAATTTGTAGCTGTTATCCTACTGAAAACTGTGGCACTTTGAGAAATTACCATCCATTTAATACAAAATTTGATGTTAGATAATTTTGCTTTGAATGTCATCAAATGGAACTGGAAGAAGGTGAAAAAATGTAATATGTGATTTTGATGGCATGACCCCTGAACTTAATTAGGATGAAATTCCAATATAGTTGATTATTAATTTGATGTTACAAAGGGAAATTGAGAGAGCTGTTGTATCCCTGTGATATCACTTATTTAAAAGATATCTAATCCAAAACATTGTTATCACTATGGTATTTGGGCTGAAGCTGCCCTTTGTTCCCTGCCTGGATAAATCAGGTTGTTTTAGAGTCTATATCCATATTGCCAAATCAGGATAAAAGCAGGAGAGGCATGTATGTTTCCAAATCTCCAGGTACTTGAGATTATGGAGATGAACTATGCATTTGTGAACTCATTTCCAGCTTTTGATAACCAGAGAGCTTGTAGCTTTTGTCCTTACAATTTCTCCCGTCCCTATGTGGTTGAGACCTAGTGTTCTTTCTGGCTAAAAGCAGATACTGTATTTTGCTTTGTTAATAGAACACTGGTTATCAAGTTCTTTGTCTTGAGTGATTCTGCTCTAGGGAACTGTCAATTAATAATCTCTGGAGGAATCATCATAAAGAATTTCTGTAATGAGATTATAATGCAGAGGTTTGGTTAGTCACAATATTTTTTAAAGTTTAATTATGATTTTTGGGTGATGGCCCCAATCCTCCCACCTTCTACATTCAACTGCATTTTTAATGCTAGTTTTCTTTAATTTCTTTTATTATGCTCATTCTCTTTTTAAAGTTTGTGAGCATAATTAAAACTACCTTAGCTTTGAGAATCCTCTGTCCTTACCTAGCTGAATAAATGAAATATGGATACAAAGACTGAGCATATAAATTACCTCTAAAAAAGAAAATGCCTTCTACATAAAGCTTTTTGATTCACTTTAATTTTTTTCCTTTATTCCAGAGCTTGACGGCTATTTTTTCTCTCTAGTCCAGTGATCTTGTTATTAAAGCATTCTTGTAAAGGTAATTTAGCACACATGCCTCATAGTTATTAAACAAGTTCTACTACATTCAAATACCAAATACTCTAGGCTGGTAAAAATCACTTTGCAAATGATCCTTCCTTCCACCAGCAAAACACCTTGAGGTGCAGAGGGATCGGGGGTTACTCAGTTGTCCTGAGTGATGTTTAAGAATTCTGCAAAAGTAGTGGAAACAGCTTTAGAGCTGTTGTAGCAAATATTCATAAGTATAATAAGAATGCCACTTTGAGTGTAGATTCTCATAAATCAATGACACTAAAAACATGTGCAGAACAATTTATATGAAAAAGTGATATGATTAATACAATAGAGTCAACCCTCGACCAGAAGAAAGGTCATGAGGTGGGAACCAGAAAGAAATGTACAAACAGACTTTGACTCAAACCCACAAATACACTTGACTTAACAATCTCTGAAATGCCAGGCTTGGTGGCTCAGCCTGTAATCCCACGCCTTTGGAGGCTGAGGTGAGTGGATTGCCTGAGCCCGCGGTTCGAGACCCGCCTGGGCAACTTGGCGAGACCTCATCTCTACAATAAAGCAAAAATTAGCCGGCGTGGTAGCGCACGCCTGTAGTTCCAGCTACTTGGAAGGCTGAGGCGGAAGGATCGCCGGAGCCCAGCAGGTCGAGGCTGCGGTGGCTGGGAGCGGCCACTGCACTCCAGGCTGGGCAACAGAGTGAGACTCCAACTCAAACAACAACAACAACAACAAAAACAATCTCTGAAATGCACTGAAAAAAAGAAATCTTTTAAATTGTTAATACCTTTCAAAATTACAATGCAGTACATACACAATTGTTTTTTGTGAAATAGGTACTTTTTAAAACTAGGGATGATTTCACATTTACTAGTATAAGATAGACTAAAAAAATTTTATAACTGGAAGTCACTTTAAACATCATCTAACTTTGCTTCCTCATTATCTTGGCGAGGACACTGAGGCCAGGGGACTTGCCCAGGGTTAAGCAACATACAAATATCAGGTTGTATTGAAGCCAGGGCAGAAGGATGATACAATCTTTATGAGGTTTTTGGTGCTATTAGAAAAAAAAAACCCAAGTCCAATGTAGTACTATGCACAAAGTGATCATTTGGCCTGAAGCTGAAACAAGACCACAGCTGGATGCTTCATAACAACATTTTTCTGTTTTTATTTGGATTTGGGGTGAAATATAATGATATTTAGGTGTTTTAAGACAGATTCATTTTACAACAGTTTTTGTAGAATTTAGAGTTGATTTCTCTCTTTCTATCTCTCTTCTTTGTAGTCCCAAGATAATCCAAACCTTTAGTCCCTGCCCTCCCTCTCCCCTGCCAACAAAAAAGGAGAATCCTACAAATGAACCAAACCAAAACCACTAATTATATTTAACAGAACTATCAGTATGTTTCAGAAAATTCTAATTTTAATTTTTTCTAGTTTTAATTATCAAGAAAATTAATATCATTTCCTTTTGATGTTAGCCCATGTTAGCCATTTTGAAAATATATATCTTGGAGAGAAATATATATTGTTGTTTTGTCCTCTTCATTTCAGATTGAACTAGGTAGACTTGGGGGGAAAGCAGATAGCAGTGGGTTGTGTTTTACAGGGGTTATAATTCATGCTAAGTTTATATGTGTGGCAAGTTGCATCGCACACAAAATTTAGAAAGAGAGTGATTTCTGAAAGGATTCTCAACATAAGTAAAGTCTGGAAAAAATGGAATAAATATTATATTTCTTAAGGATAATGACACTTTTGTTCTATTCCAGCAGAACTGATTGTTCATGTATTTTAAGAGTGCATTTGAGAAAAGGATACCATTTTAAACAGAAGAACATATAATCATCACATAGAAGAAGAATGTATGAGACTAAAACTTCTATTGCTTTATTGTCCTTTTAAAAACACACAATATTCCTAGGAGGAGAGTGAGTGAGCCATCCTTGTCTTCCTCCCATCCAATTTTATGTCAATTAAACTGATATGATTTACCAGAAAAAATGGCAAGTTTTTTCCATGTTTCTTGGTGGCTCAGTGTCCTTTTCTTCATGAGTACTACAGAAATTGAAGACTCCCGGGAAGGCAAAAAAAAAAAAAAAAAAAAAAAAAAGACAATCCACTGCTGTTTTGTATCCCAGGCCAAGTGTCTCTCAGGATCTAGTGAGAGTTGAATGTCTGGACAGAAGACCTCAGGTCATTAGGAGAAAAAGCTCTTTGGCACCCTGTGTCCTAGAACAAAGTGTCAAACCAGTTCCCATTACTAGGTGCCTGTGGTGCTTTTCTCAAATAATCAGTCCCATTCAGACAGAGATTTTAAGGTCCCTGATCATCTTTCTATTTCACAAGCAGTCATTTTTAAAGGCTAAATGGCACCAGTGGCAGAATGTTTTTAAAGTGAAACTTAGAAAAGGACTTGGTATATCCCAAAGTTAGCCTGATTCTTTCTCTTTTTCCCAAAGATCAGACAGAAGTTCAGCCTCAATAGCACTGAACTTGGAGATTCAGATATAGGCAAGCAATGTTCACTCCAGCTCTATACTATGGTTTGGGGTGGGGTCTGGGAGCTAGGTACAAATGGGGGTCAGTTTTAAGATGGCTTCATGAACCCTAGAGGGTGGAGTCAGAGGAAGCTTTCCTTGCCAGATTATGACTTGTCAACTTCAGATATGGGTGACTTAAGACTTTCTTCTTTCTTCTTTGAACTTTTTAAGAGCACGAAAAACGTCTAAGCAAAAATAGGCAAGACAAAACACTGCAATACTGCTATGCATGCGTGTGTATTTTTTCTGAGGTGGAGTTGCAGAGTGCCAGTGAGATGAGCTTCGTGCCTTACTCTGCCTATGTTCCAATGAATTCCTCGAGGCTGCAGCAGCCGAGCACAACTTTTGAGATAGGAAGAGCTTGCTCTTTAAAGAGCTATTTTTAGCTGGAAGGGAGGATGTAGGCCTCAAAGTACCAGCAGGTATGTTCTACAGTGGGATCTAGTTTGGAGCCTTTTGGAGATCTGATTCCAGGAGAGGGTCTCAGCAGGCTCCTCTTGCATGTGCTCCAGGAGAGGGTGGTTCTGCTGATTGGTACTGCTTGGGGGGGGGGCTGCCTCCCCCAGGGGAATCCAGCCTGTGGTCCCTTGGGAGTTCTTGTCTTGAGCAGACACTGCATCTGGGCCTAGATCTGCCAGAGTGAGATTTCTCAGAGCCCAAGGTGTCCAACAGCTACACTTGAGGAAGGACACCCCAGACTCACTAAAATCATAATTTTATTTTGATGCCACTAAGTCAGGCTCCAGAGATAAATTTCAGCCCAACTCTTATAGATTAATGCCGAAGGTGTTTCCTGCAGTGTGCATCACTCTGGGCCTGACTCTGTTGAAGGCCAGACTTGGAGAGATACCAGGCAGGGTAGGGAAGAGAAACACCCTGAGCCAGGCTCCTGCTGTGTGGCCTGTGTTCTGGCAGCTGGAGAGGCACTGGCAGCCCTGTTGCACCAAAAACCTCGGTCCTGGATATCATTGAATGCTGGTGAAGCTGGTCTGATGGTTGTGCTGGAGAGAGATGAGGAGAGAAGACAAGACCAGGGTCAGAGGAGGAATGGGTGTAAAGACCTGAGGCCCAGAGACACACAACACACGGGGGTGGGGGCGGGCAGGTGCTGAGGATCCCAGGCAAGGATCAAGGGGCGGGGGTAGTCAGAGAGAAAGAGTGGAAGAGGGAGAGGCTGGGGGCAGTGGGAGGAAAAGAGAGAGGGAGAAAGGAGACAGAGAAGGAGGAAGGAGGGAGAGGTTGAGGGGTTGGAGGGAGGGAGACTGAGATGGAGGAAGGGAGAGGGTAGAGAGAGAGAGGGAGACAGAGAGGAAGAAAGAGAGAGAGGGTGGGAGGAGAGAGGAATAGTGAGGGAGAGAGAGAGAGAGAGAGGGAGGGAAGGAAAGAGAGGGGGAGAGAGAGAGGAAGGGAGCCAGAGAGGGAGGAAGCCAGAGTGGGAGTGAGACAGAGAGAGGGAGACAGAGAGAGGGAGACAGAGAGAGGGAGACAGAGAGAGGGAGACAGAGAGAGGGAGACAGAGAGAGGGAGACAGAGAGAGGGAGACAGAGAGAGGGAGACAGAGAGAGGGAGACAGAGAGAGGGAGACAGAGAGAGGGAGACAGAGAGAGGGAGACAGAGAGGGAAGGAGAGAGAGAGAGAGAGAGAGAGAGAGGGAGGGAGAGAGGGAGGGAGGGAGAAAGAGGGAGGGAAGAGGGAAGGAGAGAGAGGGAGAAAGAGGGAGGAAGAGAGGGAGAGAGAGAGAGAGAGAGAGAGGGAGGGAGGAAGAGACAGGGAGAGGGAAGGAGGGACAGGGAGACAGAGAGAGGGGTAGGGGGAGAAACAGAGAGATAGACAAAGAGAGTGAGGGAGGAGGAGAGACTGAGAGATAGGGGGAAGAGAGGAGAGAAGAGATTGAGAGAAAAACGGAGGTAGCAAGGTAGAGACTGAGAAAGACAGGGAGAGGGAGAGAAACAGGTAGACAAAGGGAGGGAAGGAGGGAGAAAGACTGAAGGACAGAAAAGAAAGCGGAGATGAGAGAAGAGGGAGAAAGGGAGGGGGAGAGAGAGGGAGGGAGGGAGGAAGGGAGGACGAGGGAGAGACCGAGAAACAGAGGTAGCGAGGTAGAGACTGAGAAAGAGCGACCGCCGCCGGAGCCGAGCACTGAGGCCGAGTCGGGCGTCGCTGGTCGAGTGGGAGGTGTCAGCAGCGAAGGGGTGGCCACGCTCGAAGCATCCCCGCCCTCTCCTCCCCCTCCGCGCTCGGCCCAGCCGCCGGCGAGGAGTCCAGAACCCAAGGTCGCCCAGTCCTCGGCTGTCGCGCGCTGAATGGCTGGCGGTCCGCGGCCCCCCCGCCTCCGGCCCGGCAGCCACAGGTCGGAGGCGCCCCGCGTTG
>NW_007247417.1:144548-145640 GCF_000164805.1 Carlito syrichta
CCAGCACCAAGCCATCCGCCCTCCCTCCCAAACTCGGACTGCTCGCGCCCGCCGCGCGGGCTTTTCCTTCCGAAAGGCCGGTGTCTTATGGCTCAAGTTGAAGTCCCGAAGACTTGCCCCGTCTTCTCCCCTTGATCATCTCTCTCGCCCTCGGGGAGCCGCGGGCAGCCGCGAGCAGCCGGCAGTCCCGGACTGCGCGTCACAGTGCCAGCGCCCGCGGTCCCGGTCCGGCCGGCACAGTGGCCCGGCGCATTCGTCTCGCTCGCGCCCTCCCTTCCTCCCTCCCTTCCGCTCTTCCTCGCTTTCCTCCTCTGCTCCCTCCTCCCCCTCTTGCCTCTTAAGTTTCCCGCACCGGGGATCCCACTGTGCCAAGCCTCGGCTCCCTAGAGCCAGTCCTGAGCGCGACCCGGGCGCTGGGACGGCGACTCCGCTGAGGCTGGACGAGGCAACCGGACCCGTCCGCGCCCAAGCATGGAGACGGAGCGCCTGGGAGGGCCCGTCCGGAGCGCGGGAGACGCCAGGCCCGAGTAGCTCCTCCATGGAGCCTGCCCAGAGCGCTCCCTGCTCGCCGGATTCGCCCCCGGTCCTGTGCGGTACGTACCCCTCGCCAACACCGTTCCCGGCGGGGACGCCTTGGGGCGGGCTGGTGCACGCGGGAAGGGGCGCGGGGAGGGTCGCCGCTTGAGGGATTGAGCACGCCCGGCAGGGGACCCTCTCGGCTCCGGGCAGGCTTCCACTCTAGAAGTTAGAGACAGGCTGTGCCTCTTTGGCTCGGGAAAAAAAAAGTAGCGCTGGAGATGTGCGTGTGCGTGTGCGTATACATCGCCCTGTGTGCAGGGAGCTGGGATGGGTAAACTGAGCCCTGCTCTCCCGCATGCAAATTGCATTCCTCTCCCCACCCCCACTTCGAGGAACGTGTCGAGACACCCGGCGCCTAATCCCGGTCAGTCCTATCTACCTCTTCCTCGCCGCGCCCCCTCGCTCCGTCTCTCCCTCTCCCTTTTCCTCTCTTTCTCTCTGACTCTCTCTGCTGGTGTGTACGTGTGTGAGCACTGCCCGGACTGGCGGAGAACCAGCCGCCGCCTGTAGTCC